>NC_054387.1:4948291-5053291 GCF_017654675.1 Xenopus laevis | reverse complement strand
CTCCTTCATATGGTCGATGGATCCGCAAAATATAAGCTGCCCGGGCTGCGTAAGGGAGGTAGGGCGCGAAAGGGGATCTGCCGACTGAGTCATCAGATAATCCGGAGGCTTGGAATCCCCTATGACGTGTTTGAAGGGAGGAGGGAGCGGTGGAGGCGACGGCGGAGGATCTCGAACCCCTCCTCTGCCACCTCTTCTCCTCTGCTGCCCCTTGCCGCTCGAACCGTAGCCTCTTTTGAAATCTTCTGACTCCAACAAGTCGCCGGATCGGGCAGACTTTAGCGGATATTCCTCCCTAGAGCCGGGCCTCAGAGGAAGCGTGTCGGCCGAATGTTGGAGGGAAGAGCGACCTCCGGATTTGCAAAAGTCCTCTCGGGACGAGTAGGCGGATCTCAGTACCGGAGTACGCAGGTCGCTGTCGGTCGTGGAAGAGGAATCCAAGTGGCTGGTGCTGATGAGGTTAATGTGGGAAGTGGAGGTCGCCTGGTCACGTTTGGGTTCTGACAGACCCAAAAGTTGGAGTTTGTGGTGCTGTTGCCTCGGTTTCAAACATCGTCGCCTGCAAAGGAATAACAGAGAATGAGGAATACAATAGATGTGAGCTGAAAAAGAGGAGATGGGAGAAGTGGAGCAAGGAAGGAGCAAGGGAGAAACAAGCGGTACCTGCAGTAATAGATGAGGAGGCAGAGCAGGATGAGCACCAGCAGAGCCAAAGCTCCCAGAATAGAGAGCAGGAAGATTGTGTGATACCCAGCAATGTCCATGCCGCTCATTAGGGACAGCAGACCTAGGAGGGAACATGGTGCACAGTGAGATACAACATCAGGGAGCAGGTTTTTGGGGTGAACTGCAGTGGGTGTGAAGACACCTGTCTCAAAGATCAGCACCCCAAAACTTTGCTCAAGAGGATAGAAAGACGGCACTCCGGCTCTGATAAGCCTATGATTAAGGGAGTTGCTCCCCAAACGCATCGAGTGATGTTGATTTGTGACCTGTTGCAATAAAACACTTTTTTTTTTTAACCAGAGTGTCACCTTTCTATCCTCGAGCAGATCTGACTATGGTGGGAACGCTGGTGGCAGAGCACCCGGTATATTAAAATGGAGCTGCACTAAGGAGAACACGCAGGGGGTGAATCTAGAGCAGCCCAAACCCTTTTTCTACCCCAAAACTTTATCTTATCGTGCAGAGGATCGGAGCACCGTCCAACAGAGCGAAGTCTCACCTCGCCCTGAAGAGGGAATTGCCGCTGCCCAGTATCCGAGTTTGGGGGACACAAAGGACCAGTAAAGTTGCTGGCCGTCTCTTCTCACCAAACCCATCCCGCTCCGGATCCACAGACCTACAGAATGGAAACGTTATAAATCAGACCAGAAGTAGATGTTTCTTACTATATCCAGATTTCCGCATCTATTTCGCGTTCCTAATTCTGAGAACGTACCGGCTTTCGGCTCGTATCTCCAGGCAGGGACACTGCTCGACGTAGTCAACCCAGACTCGGGGGGGACAGGGAGAGACAACTGGACGGGACCGGAGACATGAACTTCAGATCCGTTGCCGCTGAACAGATGGATGCTGACAGCCGCCACCGGGAGAAGCTCCACCCAACTTGTGTTACCTGGAAAAAGGGGATTAAAGAGAATTGAAAGAGCAGATGTAGACATGTCCAATCTGTGATCAAGTTCTAGTAACCCTCAGCAACCAATCAGTAGGTAGCATTTAGCTAACATGCCCCTTTTGCCCACGCCTCCCCACATTAGCAATTGCCCTTTCCCAAAGCTGGTTCTGGGCCCCCATTCTGCCTGAGTGCACCCAACTTTATCTCATTTGGATCTGAGATTGGAATCAAAGCAGGTTCTTCTGGCTCAATATCTCAGCCGCTTCCTTCACATCACTGAGAACTCTCAGCAGAGCGACACAGACATCTGGCCTGTTGATTTCAGGCTTTATTAGTTTCTGCTGATTCAAATCTGATGCTTCATCCGGCACTGTACGAGTCCCCCGGGGGCCACACCCTGCCATGCGCTGGGAGAGCATTTGAGGCCACGTAACTATCTGCAGCCACGTGAATATGGCGTCATCCGGAGAGAACTTCCCTCCGCTCGTCCCTCGGCAGCTTCACTGGGAGAAGGTGGGAATGATCCGTGCGGCCGCTCTCTCTCGGCTAAATGATAGAGCCAGTCCGTTTTCTATAGTCGTCCCTCCTGTCAGTGCAGACGTTAGGGTTTTGTCTTGATTCACCACTGGAGGCAGGACAGAAAGATCAATGACTCAAGGCCCCTCACTATATCTGCTGGCTCCACCCAGAGCTTTCAAATGTAGCGTCCAGGGAAGTTACCAGCAAGGTAAGGGAGATGAGCACTTCTTTTCCGCATGTCTGAAGGGGACAGCAGAGGAACATCAGCTCAGAAATACAGAACATGGAAACATTCCCTCAAAAGGACCAAAAAAAATGACTGTTCTGATTGCAAACCTACTAAGACCACCGATCCACAAGAGCCACCAGTCTTATCCCCCCAACAGTCAGAGGAGGAACCTTTAATTCCAAATAGTCCCGCTACGGGAGATTATACCAGGGACTCTATTACACCTACAATGGGTACCCCATATACGTCAGGCACCCCATATACATCACAGGCACCGCCAGTAGCCGCGCAGGGTGTAGCACCCAAGCCAAGGAATCGGAACCCAGGGCCACAACCACAACAATCTGGAGAATTTCTCCAATGGATTATGAATTTAGTGCAGCCACCACAACCAACCACGGCTAGCGGCCACACAAAAAAAACGCAAAACACCAGCCATTCTCTCAGACTCTTCTGAATCAGAGGAGGGGGTTCATTTCAGAGTCAGAGGAGGAAACACCCTGAACTGACGTCTGATAGATCTGACCATTCAGAGGCCACAACAGACAGTGATTCTAATGTCTAAGAAGCTACTAAGGCAAATGTTACAGACTATAGAGATTAGGGGTGAGACATTTCCCCTTTCCAAAGCAGACTAACTATTAGGGGGCCATAGACCAACTTTTCCAGTATTCAGGTCAGTTAAACAGGCAGTTGAGGCCGAGTGGAACCAAACAAACAGGCTCATTGAACTCACCCAGAGACTTTTTTAAGACCTTTCCAGTACCACAAGAATACAAAAAGAAATGGGATAGGTCCCCCAAGGTTGATTGGGCAGTAGCTCGTCTCTCCAAACACACAGCGATACCAGCGGAAGAGGCCGCTTTTACGGACCCACTAGATAACCACGTGGAGTCAACAGGAGAGCATACGTTTGATAACCAGAGCATATTCTCAGGCAAAAGAGGATGAAGCCAACAAACCAGACCTTTTTGTCCCTTTCGCTCCAACTCCAGGGCATCCCACAATGAACAAGGTAACAAACGTGTCAGACCTGCCTGGAACCAACAGAACCGGAACACAAAGAAACTGGCAACAGCCAAGCCCGGCTCTGTCTGACTCCAGGCGGAAGGGACAGGCAGTGGGGGGAAGACTACACAGATATTTGGGTCAATGGGAGACACCTGGGTTCTCACCAAAATTCAACAAGGCTACAAGATTCCCTTTTCCTCCCACTCACAAGTTCATACTTACTACGGCAGCACCACAGAGAATACAATCACAACTTACTCGGCACAGAGGTGATAGTAGAGGTCCTATTTCACCACAGGTTCAAGGGCTTTTACTGAAACCTCTTCCTAGTAAGGAAGGAAGAAAGAAGGAACTTTCAGGCCTGTTCTCAATCTAAAACCATTGAACCACATGGTGTCCAACAAAAGGTTCAAAGTGCTAAGAGTACGGCAACCTCCAATATACCATAGAATAGAAATACACTGGCACTCAAGGCTGGTCAATGCAGGGTTACCCCTTGCTGGTTTATTTGCTACGAACGTGCAACGTTTCGGGGCGAACCCCTTTATCAAGCATGATAAAGAGGTTCACCTGAAACTTTGCACGTTCACACCAAATAAACCAGCAAGGGGTAACCCTGCATTTAAGTTGCCTTGAGTGCCAGTGTATTTCTATTCTAAGGTAAAACAAAGCGACACAACAGTAATCCTTATTGCGCCAAACTGGCCCAACAGAGTGTGGTACTCAGATCTTGTACAATTGTCAGCAGTAAGACCATGACGACTACCAATGCACCCAGACTTACTAACACAGGGGCCTATCAATCACCCCAATATCGCTATGCTCCTTTCAATAATCTGGCTGTTGAGACCCGGTGGTGGACACAGCATGGGTTCTCACTGAATGCAATCAACATACTCCTCAGGCACAAAGACCGTCTACCACAAGGGTCTACCACCGAGTATGGAGACTCTTCATAGGTTGGTGCAATCAACGCCATATCCATTGGATCCTACACAAGCCCTGATAGAATTTCTCACAGACGGGTTCCAGAAGGGACTAGGCTTCTGGACACTTAAAACACAGGTGTCTGCACTCGCACACAAACACTGGGCAGAGGACAACGAGGGAATTCTGCTGCGTGTTTGGATAAATAAACTTGTCCAGGGAAGAGGAAAGGCTTGTGATGTCCTGCAGGTTAGCCAGGGGCTGAGTCACTAGAAGCAGGAGACTCCCCAGCAGAGATTCGTTAGAGGGAAGGAAATGTCCTGTGCTGCTTTCTGTAGGGGCAGTGGAGGCAGAGGACTGCTCCCCAGCAGCTGTACAGGCCACACAAATGGGCTCGTCCTGTCCCTTAGACAGTTCAGCCTTACAAGAGGCACATGTGAAGTAAGTGACCGAGGCCGGGGGTTTGGTCTTCCCATCCCTGGGGGACATTTTTCCCGTTATTCTGTAACCCTTTAGGTTGCACACAATGGGCTCCACCCCCATACCCGCTGCAGTTGTGAGGAGTGAGCCTGCTGCCCTGTTATCTACTTCCCAGTTGGAGAACAAGCCGTTAATCCTGTTGGGTGCAGATGCCGCAGGAGAACATGGTCCTAAAGAGTCCAGGAGATGAGCGCAGAAAATGGCCAATCAGGCGGTGGAAGAGGAGGGCTGACGTCACTGCTGCACGCGACCAAAGAGATGCGCAACTCTGAGAAACCGAGTCCCTCACACATACCCTAGGACGTAGGCTCCTCCTGTATCGGGGCTCAGCTGGGTAAGTGGCCAGGGCTAGTAGATACCTAGGGCCTCAGCTTCAAAGTCAGGTAGTGACAGAGACCAGACTCAGTACCTCGGTGTCTGCTCCCGCCTCTCGCACTTACCGCAGTGCACCCCCTTTATACCTGCTCTGAAAGACTCCACCCACCTGTCCTTGAGCCCTCTATAAAGTACCTCTGCATGGCCCCTCTGTGTTCCGCCCTATCACCAGGGGGGGGGGAATCCTACAGGCCCGGGTGGTCCACTTGTCAGCAAGTCGTATGACCTGTACAGAGGTGGGGGGGGGGCTAACTCCTAGAGCTCAGGTCTGTCCTAGACTCCTGTCTCAGCCACTGACTGAAGCAATCCTTGTGTTGGGTCTCCCTAGAGACCAACTTCCTACCTCTAATTCGAGGACACTGAAAATACCGAGCAAGGGTTAAGCACAGGGGATTTATGGAAGGGGAGGAGGAGCCTTTTTAATTGTCAGTGTCCTGCCTCCTGGTTGGAGGAGCTTAACCCAGTGGTCCCTGTGTCCCCCCAAAGGACGTTCGATTAAGTAGCAATACCAATACGTTTGTAGCCTAAGGGTCGGGGCACACAGGCAGATTTGGGGAGATTAGTTTCCCTGAACAGCCTTCCTGCTGGCTAAATGTAAGTCGCCCGAAGTTGCCTGACAAGGAAACTTCGGAAAACGAATGGCTGAGTGCCATCCCGCCGGCCATTTACATTCTACAGTCTGCGGGGAGGCAGTTCAGGGAGATTAGTCGCCTGGAAGAAGAGGAGATTTGTACTGAGCGACTAATCTCCCTGAATCTGCCTGTGAGCCCTGACCCTTACAGAGCATTTGTTTTTGTTAGATGGGGTCAGTGACCCCCAAGCTCAGACTGACAAATCTGTGAGTTGTGGCAAATGCTAGAGGGGCTGCCAAGATGCCACAGACAGTCACTATTTAGTGGGCTGGTGGGGGCTGTCTGGGCCTCTGTTTACTGGAAATGCCAGGGCCTATTTTGAATCCCAGCCCAGAACCAGTGAGCCCCATTTGAAAGCTGGAAAGTCGGAAGGCAAACAATTAAAATTTTATTAAAAATAAATAATGAAGGCCAGTTGCTTAGAATTAGCCAGTTTATAACATACTAAAAGTTAACTTGGAGAAGAACCACCCCTTTAATATTATTAAGACGGGAAATCGCCCTGGTTTGTGTTGTCTCAGCCGGGTCACTTACCTCCATTGGTGCTCTCCAGCTCTGTCCCAATGAATGCTGGGAATCCTCTCATGTGGTGCAGGTTGCTGGCGGTTGTGAGGGAAGAGGTCAGCTGGTTGTAGGTGGAGGATCGGGGCAGGCGGGCGGATTTTCTCTGGAACTGGACCGAGGGCTGACTGCGCACACCTGAGGGCACAAACATGGCTCGGGGGGTCAGTTACTGGCGCCAAACAGAAAGGGCCCAGGGCTAAACAACAAGTACCAGGGCTTACGGGCAACATCCACTGACCATTCATCATCTTCATCATCATCATCACATTCCCACTCTGTTTAACTCAACTGCCACTTAAAGGGGTTAATCGCCTTCCAAACGCTTTTTTCAGATTGTTCCCCAGAAAGAAAGACTTTTTTTAAGTTACTTCCCATTGTTTATTTCCTACTGTGTTTCCAAAATCCAATGACCCTGTGACCCTTTCTCTGGTGAGTCTGGCGGCTCAGTAATTCTACTTCTAGTGATGTTGTCCCATTAGGATCTACATCCATAAAAGTATTGTTGGCTTTCTGTTCCATGGAAAATACGACTTAAATATTATACGGATTTGAGAGAATTGATATAACAAACAACTATTTCTATGTAATGTAACAGAATAAATATCTGAATGAGAAGAATGAAACAGGAGGGTGATACAGACAAGCTGACAGTGTCTTGAGATCTACTGGTCACCAACTAAAGGTCAACTGGTGGATCCCCATTTACCTTTTGGGCCCCCCTGCTCTAAACTGTTACAATTAGTTGCTACAATTAGTTGATCCATTTCTCATCTCTGGAGTATCAGTAACTATTGTATCAAGTCTAACAACTGCCTGTAATGTAACTCGCAGGGACAAAGATAAGAAATGTATCAACTAAATGTATCAATTTAGATCAGTTAAAGAGTCGCCGACCCCAGAGCTGCTTTAGGGCAGAGGCACACGGTCAAATTCGGGGAGATAAATCTCGACAATCGGCCACAAATCTCCTCTTCTTCGGAGTGACTAATCTCCCCAAACTGCTTTCCCGTCGGCTAGAATGAAAATCACCGGCGGGATGGCACTCACAAAGAAACTTCGGGCGACTTCGAAAAAGGAAGCGCTCCAAGTGCCATCCCCCGGTGATTTACATTCTAGTCGGCGGGAAGGCAGTTTGGGAGATTAGTTGCCCCAAAGAAGAGATTTGTCGCCGTGCGACTAATCTCCCTGAATCTGCCCGTGTGTCTCTGCCCTTAGAAAGATAAAAATGACACTTTACATTTCAATATTAGAAAAACTGTCACACATAGAAAATAAAAAGTAATTGGAAAAGGTTGTTTTTTCTGGTGAACTGTCTAAAACCAACTAGTTGTTTGAAGGTGAACCACCCCCTTTAACTTGTCAACAACACGTGACTGCACAGAGGCTCCGGCATGGGGTGTGTGGCCACTTACCTGGGGAGCCCAGTATTGGGGTGTGTGGCCACTTACCTGGGGAGCTCAGTATTGGGGTGTGTGGCCACTTACCTGGGGAGCCCAGTATTGGGGTATGTGGCCACTTACCTGGGGAGCCCAGTATTGGGGTGTGTGGCCACTTACCTGGGGAGCCCAGTATTGGGGTGTGTGGCCACTTACCTGGGGAGCCCGGTATAGGGGTGTGTGGCCACTTACCTGGGGAGCCCAGTATTGGGGTGTGTGGCCACCTACCTGGGGAGCCCAGTATAGGGGTGTGTGGCCACCTACCTGGGGAGCCCAGTATAGGGGTGTGTGGCCACTTACCTGGGGAGCCCAGTATTGGGGTGTGTGGCCACTTACCTGGGGAGCCCAGTATAGGGGTTTGGCCACATACATGGGGAGCCCAGTATAGGGGTTTGGCCACATACATGGGGAGCCCAGTATAGGGGTTTGGCCACATACATGGGGAGCATAGTATGGGGGTGTGTGGTCACTTACCTGGGGAGCCCAGCAAGATCTGCACAATATCTTCATATAAAATGAGAGTGGCGGGTCGCTCAGGTAACAGGTAGAGACTGACCGAGGCATAAACTGCAACACAATTAGAGTTAAAACTGAATAGAGGGGTTGGTTTTATTAGAGAGAAGAGCCAGGGAAGGTTGGGAGGGAATAAAAAACAATTCGGGTGCAGAGTCAGCAGGAGAAGTTCTGGGATAATTAGAACTGAAGGAAACAGAAGGGAAGATGTGGGGAGGATTAATCCCATTATGAACAGAAAGTCAGGAGGAAACCAGACACATCCGCTGGGAAATCAGAGACAAAATAAAGGGAACGGAAAAGGGCAGGGAAACAACTGCAGAAAATGTACAGGGAGATAACGGGGTCTTATCCTCCATAAACAGGGGCAGCCCCGCTCACTTATTGGAAATAATAATGATAATATAGTGAATAAAGTATAATAAGGATATTAGAAGTCACTGAGGAGTTCCTTGATCATATAAAAACACCAGGCCCAATATACAGATCATGGAACTCCGAGGTGACTTCTAATATCCTCATATTTTACAAAAGGGGAACTTTATTTATTATAATACACAAGTGTCTGAGTCATGTGACAGAGATGACATCACTAAGCTCCAATGATAATCAATGACATCACTACTGACCGATTATAACTGATGACATCACTAGTCACGGTTTATAAGGGTATCATTTACAGGATATGCATGACTTTTGTGTATTATAAAGATAATAATGATAATAATAAAGATAATAATGACAGGACGGTTATTTTCAGGGAATGTACATTACAAGCTGCTATATCTGTACATTAATAGTCTCAGCAGGAGGCTATACAGTCATGCTGGGATTTGCAGTTCAACAATCACTAGAAGAACATGGGATAGACCTGACAGTTTACACAGAGGAGTCGGGTGCTGCCGTTTTCTATGGAGTCCCATTGCAGCCAATTACAATGAGGGGGTCACCGTTTGCAGCCAATTACAATGAGGGGGCGGTTCTATGAAGGTTAAAGCCCACATGCCCAGGGGGTGTCGGAGCTTACGTGGGAGTCTGTCCACGCGCCAGGGAACAGAGTTGGTGATGAAGCCTCTCTTGGTGGCCGTAACAAGGACCCAGGTTCCCAGTCTGTAGCTGATGCCCAATACGGCCGTTCCATCTGGGTCGCTGACCCCCGAAGCCAGAGCGCTCTGATTGCCGAATATTTCCACGGCTGCTGAGGCCAAAGGCGACAGGTCCGTGCTCTCATAGACTTGCACTTTAATTTGGACTTCTGCAAAACAGAAAGAGGCAAGAAATATGAAATAATTCAGAACAAAAAGGCCAATTGAAAAGTTGCTAAGAATAGGCCATTCTAGAACACCCATTATTTCATCCTATTATGTGCATTTAAATTGTTTAAGATACAGGTATAGGATCCATTATCCAGAATGCTCAAGACCTGGTGGTTTCCAGATATGGGATCTTTAAAGGGGTGGTTCAACTTTAAAGGAGATAAGTTTTATAAGATAAGTGAGTTTTATCAGAAAGGTCTATATAAATACACCAGTAAACCCTCAAAGTAATGCTGCTCTGAGTCCTCTGTCAAAAGAAACAGCACATTTCTTTCCTTCTATTGTGTACTCATGGGCTTCTGTATCAGACTTCCTGTTTTCAGCTTAAACCTCCAGGGCTTGGGCTTGAGCATGCTCAGTTTGCTCCTCTCTCCCTCCCTGCTGTAATCTGAGCCCAGAGCTATGAGTGAGCAGGGAGAGACTCAGGCAGGAAGTGATGTCACACCAAGCTAATATGGCAGCTGCTATCCTAAACAAACAGAGAGAGTTTCTAGAGCTGTTTACTCAGGTATGGTAAAGCTTTATACAGAATAAATATAGTGTTATATCTTGTACTATTGTGGCTAATCTATCTAAACTGCTTTTTGTAGCTTTCTTTCTCCTTTAACTAAATTTTTAGTTTGTTATAGAATGGCTAATCCTAAGCAACGTTTCAGATGGTCTACACTTTTTTTCTTTTATTTTTTTTAAAAGTTTTTTAATTATTTGCCTTCTTCTTCTGACTCTTTCCAGCTTTCAAATGGGGGTCACTGACCCCATCTAAAAAACAAATGCTCTGTAAGGCTACAAATGTATTGTTATTGCTACTTTTTATTCCTCCTCTTTCTATTCAGGCCTCTCCTATTCATATTCCCGTCTCTTATTCAAATCAATGCATGGTCGCTAGGGGAATTTGGAGCCTAGCAACCCTCCCGTAACTCCTCAAACTACTCCATCTACCCTCTAGTAACTCCTCCTACTACTCCATCTACCCTCCAGTAACGCCTCCTACTACTCCATCTACCCTCCAGTAACTCCTCCTACTACTCCATCTACCCTCCAGTAACTCCTCCTACTACTCCATCTACCCTCCAGTAACGCCTCCTACTACTCCATCTACCCTCCAGTAACTCCTCCTACTACTCCATCTACCCTCCAGTAACTCCTCCTACTACTCCATCTACCCTCCAGTAACTCCTCCTACTACTCCATCTACCCTCCAGTAACTCCTCCTACTGCTCTATCCATCCCTCTGTAACTCTTCCTACTGCTCCATCTACCCTCCATGAATGGGTCCATGGGTTACTATGGGAGAAAGGGCTGAAGGTAAGTTAGAGGACTTGGGCCTCTGGGCTGGGCATTCATTGGGCAGCGTGGAATGGCAGAGAGTTCCTGTTGCCATGGTAACAGTCTCATTCATTTCTTCCAAAATCACAGGATTGACATTGCAGGAGAGACGGGAGAATGATGGAGGAATAAGAGAAATAAACAGGAAGGATGAGAATAAAAGAACACGAGAGAAATACAGAGAGAGGGGGGGGGATTGAGGAGACAGAGAGAGAATAAGAAGAGAGGCAGAGACAATGGGTGAGAGAGAGATAGTTAGGGGAGGAGGATTCAGGAGACAGAGAGAGAATAAGAATAGAGACAGAGAATGAGAGATATAGGGGTGGGGGATTCAGGAGACAGAATAAGAAGAGAGAGAGAACAAATGAGAGAGAGTAAAGGGTGGGGGATTCAGGAGACAGAGAGAGAATAAGAAGAGAGAGAGAATGAATGAGAGAGAGAGAGGGTAAAGGGTGGGGGATTCAGGAGACAGAGAGAGAATAAGAAGAGGGAGGTGACACATGGGTGGGAAGTGGGAGAAGCAGCGGAGGAGGAGGAGGAGGAGGAGGGAAGATCGGCAGAACAAAGGGAGAGCTGGGGATGGGGAAGAAGTAGAACAATTGGGTTGGACCGGGCCCGGCATTACAGGCAGGAGACATACAGACCCCAGGAAAACGCTCTAATGAGCAAGGCCCTATCTCCAGTCGGTCTAATTGCTGCACCTTCTATTGTACATCGCTGCGGAACATGTTGGTGCTTTATGTAAGACATAGAATGATACGGATTAGGTGCATTAGGTGCAGGACAAGGCAACGAGACAGACAGGTGCAACTGCCGCGTCTGCTCCTCATTTCCTTCCCAGCGACAGCCAATCAGAGCAGGAGACGGGCGAGGGTGCTGCCATGCGGTGTCTCAAGGTGACAGTTGGGTCTGTGAGATGACAGACGCATGGGAGGCAGTTAGAAACTTTGCTCTGATCAGAGAGGCAATTGTATCAGCAGTTCTGGGAAGCGGATCCACGGCCGCACTACTATTTCTGTCAGGCTGCTTTGTTCTTTGCTTCCCCTTATCCCGACTCATTCTCATTTCCAAGTCTGACCCCCCCAAGCTCTGACAAACACAGTCCCTTCCCCCTCACCCCCGAAACAACCAGCCCCATCCCCACGTCTCCTACTCTGGGAGTCTCAGCCGCACCCGGCACCCTCTCTAGTCTTGGCCTCACATTTCCTTTATCAACTGCCTCCGACTGCACCCCACAAAGCTGCATGGCCCCCCCACAATTCACCAACAGCCCAAGGCTGACGGAGGCTGCTGGGAGTTGCAGTACAAACGGCTTTAGTGTAATCAGTATAATGGAGAGCATGTGCAGACCCCCAAGTGACAGCTGTAAGGAGAATGTAACCACAAACACAGCCCCTTCCAACGCCCTCCCTGCAGAGACAGCTGAGATGAGAGACAGCTGACATGAGAGACAGCTGAGATGAGAGACAGCTGATTCTGGGATATGGGGGGATAATTCGGGGCTCCTGTCTGAGCTATTTCTCAGCATGGACACAGCCCATCAGTGTAAGGAAACTGTATATTATATATCTCGCATATATATATATATATATATATATATATATATAAAATACAGAATCACATATATATATATATATATAAACATATAATAGACAAAAGCCATGATTATCTTGTAAATTATATCCTTATAAACGGTGACTAGTGATGTCATCAGTTATTAACGGTGAGTAGTGATGTCATTTTTGTCACATGACAATTGTGTATTATAATAAATAAAGTTCCAATTGTTGAAAAATATGAGGATATTAGAAGTTACCTCGGGGTTCCGTGACCTGTGACTTATAATATCCTTATAATTTACAATAGGGGGTACTTTATTCACTATATATATATATATATATATAATACAATCACACAGATACATATATATATATAAAATACAGAATGACACAGATCTGGGGTGACACAGATGAAGCCACAGAAAGAGACTTTTCCCTCGGGCTCAGGTTGCCGCCCAGACAAACAAGTAGCCGCTCTCTATTGTCTCGCAGTAAAGCTGCCCATAGACGCAGAGATTTGATTGTATGAATCTCCGTTTCGTATGATTTTCGGACCATGTGTGGAGAGTCCCGACATTTTTCATCCAGCGGAGATGGGTCATTGGTCGATGGAGACTGTCACCAGATTTGATTATCGTAGGATTACTGTCAGGGGCAGAACATCGGCTCATCTGTTCTTTTACTTCTTTATTTGGTCTGACTGGTCAGTGGAGATGGGGACGTCCGATGTAGATCTATATGTCTATGGGCAGCTTTATGGGCAGAGTCTGTAGAAAAACCCAATGTACCCAGGAATGTGAGAAAACTTCTAGTATTTATTAAAGCAGAGAGATCTGAAATATGCTCAGAGACACACGCTCAGATTCGGGGAAATTAATCGCCCAGTGACAAATCTCCTCTTCTTCGGGCGACTAATCTCCCCAAAATGCCTCCCGCCAGCTACAATGTAAATCGCCGGCAGGATGGCACTTGGAGTGATTTGTTTTCCAAAGTCGCCCGAAGTTTCCTCGTGAGTTCGGACTTTGGAAAACAAATCGCTCCCAAGCGCCATCCCGCCGGCGATTTACATTGTAGCTGGCGGGAGGCAGTTCGGGGAGATTAGTCGCCCGAAGAAGAGGAGATTTATCACCGGGCGACTAACCTCCCTGAATTTGAGTGTGAGCCCTGACCCTAAAGTCACACAGCTGTAAGGAGAATGTTTAGCTGATGTATATTAAATACACAGTAAGGGACAGAGCTGGGAGGAGAATATTAGGGTGAATAATAAATATTTATATAGTGAATAAAGTAGCCCCTCTTGTAAAATATAAGGATATTATAAGTCACTGAGGAGTTTCATGACCATATAAAAGTACGAGGCCGAAGGCCGAGTGTTTTTATACAGGTCATGGAACTCCAAGGTAACTTCTAATATCCTCATATTTTGCAACTGGGGGTACTTTATTTATTATAATACACAAGTTTCAGTGAGTCATGTGACAGAAATGACATCACTACTCACTGTTTATAACTGATGACGTCACTACTCACCGTTTATAAGGATATAATTTACAAGATATTCAAGGCTTTTGTGTATTATATATATATGTAATAAACAGACAGTAAGGGGCAGATCTGGGAGGAGAATATGAGGGTGAATAATAAATATAAATAAATATGTAATAAACAGACAGTGTGTGACAAGTGGATGTGATGACTAATGAATTAATAATTAATGAATGAGAAGAGAACGAGCTGCTCACGATTAACCCTGTGATGTCCGAGCAGCGTGAAGTGATGGGAGTGAAAAGGAAGAGATGAGAGAGGGGCCCCCCAGTAACATGTGACGTGATATAACCCCCATGACGTCATCAGTACAATGGAGCCCCCCCCAGTTCTCATGTCAATTGCACCAATGAGAGAAGAGCGGCCCCTCCCCCCCCCCCGCCAAAAGAAGAGAAAGGAGTGAGGACCCCAATGTCCCCCCATTGTCTGTCACTTACCCTGAGGCACCGACACCTCCAGCAGAGATTTGCCCAGGGATTTCCCCCCGCAGCTCAGCAGCAGCAACAGCACAAGGAGCAGCGACAATGAGCCCGGGGGCCCCCCAGCCGACATCCCCGAGTCCAGAGCTCTCCCCATGCCTCCTGTCAGCCCTCCATCCCCCGCACACTCACTGCTCGCTGCACCGCCCCGCCCTCTCTGCCTCTCCCGGACACGCCTCCCCTATTCTCCTTCAATCACCCGCAGCGCCACCCGCTGGACAAAGACTAGAATGCACGTCACGTGACGGCTGCGCTCTCCAGTCACCTACACAGCAGCGCCACCTGCCGGCCAGTCCTGGAATAGCGCGACTAGAGAAAGAGAAAACGCTGCAATAAATACGCCGCGCATTTGTCGCATCTGCAGCATGAAAAGGCCATTCAGTCCTCCCTGTTTTATTTCTATACCATTGTAACTCTCAGCTCCCAGTGACAGCGAGACTAATAATGTCTGGGGCTCCCAATTACCTTCCTACAGAGTCTAACAGAACAGACACATCAAGCAGCATGGCAGCTCTCACACACACACATTATATCATATTATAAATACACATCTTTATTATTATTATTATACCAAATATAAATACATATATATATTATTATTGTACCAAATATAAATACATATATATATATTATTCTTTGTAACACACACACACTCTAAATCAAATGATCCAAGTGACATCATTAAGCAGCTATTAGAACTGATGAGCAAGTATATATATATATATATATTATGGATGCACCAAAAACAGGATTTGGCTTTTTTCAGCAATATTCGAATTCGGCCGAATCCTTCTGCCGGCTGAACCCAATCTGAATTTGCATATGCAAATTAGGGACGGGAAGGGAAATTGCGTGACTTTATGTCACAAAACAAGTAAGTAAAGAATGTTTTCCCCTTCCCACCCCTAATTTGCATATGTGGATTCAGTTCGGCCCAATCTTCACAAAGGATTGTGTGTGTGTGTGTGTGCGTGTAAAGTAAGTATATATATATGTGTGTGTGTATGAAGTATACATACTTATATACTTATATACTTATATATATATATATATATATATATATATATATATATGTAGTTCAAAGTACTTCCACTTACTTAAGGGACACCCCACATCTCCTTAAATGCTTAGACAATATAGTACTACCAGATGATGGCCCTATATTTTTAGCGAGTATGGATGTGGTCAGCCTGTATACCATAATTCCACACACTGAGGGTATCGATTGTGTGAGACGCTCTTTGCGTGAATTTGAAGCATATAATGGCCCTCCCATAGCTTTTGTCCTGGAATTATTGCAATTAACTTTACATCTTAATTATTTTCGATTTGAACAGGATTATTTTTTACAGATTGCAGGGACAGCAATGGGAGCGGCCATGGCACCAGCATATGCAAATTTATACATGCATCAGTTTGAGACTACTAACATTATTCACGATTATGGTGAGAAACTATTGTTCTTTAAGCGCTTTATCGATGATATGCTGATAATATGGCGGGGGTCCCTTGCTGAATTTAATGATATGGTAGAGTGTTTGAATGGTCTACCATCCCCAGTCAAATTTACTTTTAATATACACGAGGAGTATGTTAATTTTCTGGATGTGCAGATTTTTCGTAAAGGGACAAGGTTAGGGTACACCCTATACCGTAAAAAAACGGACAAAAATGTTTTACTTCACTATAATAGTGACCACCCCTGGGCCACTAAGTGTTCCCTACCAATTTCACAGTTTTGTAGGGTATTGAGGAATAATACCGAGGAGGGACGTAGATCTAGTCAGATCAATGATATTTGGGAGCGCTTTAGACAGAAAGGATATCCCGTTAAGGTACTTAAGCGAGCTTTAAAAACTGCTAAGGATAGGACGAGTAATTCAGTTACAACTACTAGGGAGCCTCCAAATTTAATATTTAGTACCACATACAATGGAACCTCTAGAGAGATCTGTAAAAGTATCAAAAAGAATTGGAATATTATTAAATCTGATCACTGCTTGTCTGCAAAAATTCCAAATCCACCAATGGTTGGATACAAGAGAGGAACTAACTTAAAGGATTTGTTAGTTAAAACTGACCCATTGAATTGCTACCAAGGAGCTAGTAATAGTTGGCTCCCAGACAGAAAACATGGATGTTTTAGGTGTCCCACCTGCACATCATGTCGGTTTATGAATCCAGGTAGTAGTTTCACACACCCACATACAGGTGAACGATTTGCTATTAGACATCATATCACTTGTTTAACAACTCATGTCATTTATTTGATCACCTGTCCATGTGGTCTGTCATATGTAGGGAAAACTGATCTAACGCTCAGGTTGAGAATGGATGGACACAGGTCTGCAATAAGTGTGGCGTTTAGAGATGGTAAGACCAATAAGCCTGTATCGAAACATTATTTAGAAATGGGCCACAGACTCCCTACATTTAAATATATTGCGATTGATCATGTCCCCCCCTTAAGCAGAGGAGGAGACAGATCAAAGGTATTACTACAGAGGGAGGTCTTTTGGATTAAAAAAATTAAATACTCTTTCACCACATGGATTGAATGAATATTGTTCCCTCTCCTGTTTCCTTAGCCAGAGATAACTTCTGTAGTTGCAACATTTTAACAACATTGTAATAAAACGATATAGTGTGTGTTTTCTGGATACTTTTGTTGCATAGATGTTTAAAAAGTATACACAGATATAATTAACCTATTGAAGGAAGGAGTTCCTGTGATGTCATGCACCAAAATGAGGCTGTTCACTGATTGGTTAATTTTTTTTGCTTTTAACTATTAAAGTGATTTTAAATAAGATTCTGGGTCTTGATAAAGGTCCAAGCAGGGGACCGAAACGTTGACCTGTTCTTTTTAAAGATGATTTAATAAAGATGAAGATATTTTAAATTCCCAGTGTGCATTCCTGATTCTACGGATTACTATATATATATATATGTGTGTGTGTGTGTGTATAAAGTAAGTATATATGTATGTATATATATATATATATATATATATATATATATATACATATATGTGTGTGTGTGTGTAAAGTAAATATATATATATATGTGTGTGTGTATAAAGCAAGGGGAAGTAGGCAGACACAAGAGTCTCTCAGCTGTATGAGATGAATCAGAGATCCCCTTATAATTGTATCACATTCTGTTTCCTGGAAGGAGGGGAATAGGGGGACATTCTTCATACAAACACCTAAGCCCCACATATTTTTTTCTTATAATAAACTGTGGGTGCCATTAGTCCATACCACTGATGGACACACACTAGGGCTTCCACGGAGAGATCTTTTTACAATTAATTGCCAACGAGTGGAGATCAATCGGCTGATATTCAGCGCAATGGAGGTTTCCCTGGTTTGGCTTTTCCAGTTTGCATTTGGCACATGAAAGGGTTAAACAAGTCAGCTCCCAATTGCTTGTTGTGTTCACTTGTCCAACCAGCCCTTCAGCCAATCAACCAGCGACCCATAAATCTCTCACCCCATAAATCTCTCAGCCCATAACTGTCTCACCCCATAACTGTCTCAGCCCGACGTGGGAAGTGTCAGTCAATATTGGCTGTGAGACTCCAGGATCCGTCACGTTGGACTGGGAGATTTACTAACAGCTACTGTAGAACTGAGCCCAAGAGCTTGTGAATTTCCCAGTTACAGTTCTAGTCCCGTTGGCCCAAACTGTACCGTGCCAGTCCCTTGGCTTGTCTGACCCCCCGCTTGTGTATATTTTAGGGATGCACCAAATCCACTATTTTGGATTCAGCCGAACCTCTAAATCCTTCACTAAAGATTTGGTTGAATTCTGAACCAAATCCTAATAAGGGATGGGAAGGGGAAAACAGTTTTTACTTCCTTGTTTTGTGACAAAAAGTCATGAGATTTCCCTCCCCGCCCCTAATTTGCATATGCAAATTCCAATTCAGCAGAAGGATTCAACCGAAACCAAATCCTGCTGAAAAAGGCTGAATCTTGGCCGAATCCTGGATTTGGTGCATCCCTAATACCTTTGGTGTCCTACTCCTGACTGGGCCATTCACTCGCCTGTTTCTCAGCCCCCCACTAAACCCTGAAAGTCGCCAGGGGCCCCTTGTGACCTGACAAAAGCACTACAGCATATGTCAGCGCTATATAAAGGATATTAATAATACCTTATAATAGGAAGGCGTAAGTCACAACATATAGAACCAATTAGACCAAGTAAATCTCCCTGTGGCCAAATAACGAGTATTTACTCTAATCCATTCCCCCCACAAATACACAGCAGGAATATACATTGAGGGCACCGGCAGGGAAAGGGTGAGTGCCAGTCTCATGCCCCTCTACACCCCCCAAACAATCCATTTCCCCCACAGCCCCACCATGTGCTTCAGACCCTTTTCCTAAGCAGGACCCAATCCCGCATCAGATGCACAAACATTAGTAATATATCAATTTAATAGAATAACCTGGCTCAACCAATCAGCAACGAGCTCTGGCCGCAGGCTAATTGCAGAAAGGTGAACGACCAGAAAATTCAGATAAAATAGAAATTAACTAAATATACAATTTATTAACTTGTAACTGTCCATAACAAAAATAAACATATCTTCCTAAATAAGCAACAATGGCAAAAAAAAAAAAAAAGGGGGGGGTTATACATATGTGACCCCTCCCTCATGCCAGTCCCCCCATATAACATATAGGGCCAATCTTATAGCCACCCGGGCTGTGCAGATATGGCACCTCTGTGCTGGGTGCTGCTCCGGCCATAAGGTGCTGCTCATATCTGGGATATATACAGGTTAAAGGAACAGTTCAGTGGGTAAATAAATAGGATGTGCAAAATAAAAAATGTATCTAATATAGTTAGTTAGTCGAAAATGTATTGTATAAAGGCTGGAGTGAGTGGATGTCTAACATAATAGCCAGAACACTACTTCCTGCTTTTCAGCTCTATAACTCTGAGTTAGTCAGTGACTATAAGGGGGGCCACATGGGACATAACTGTTCAGTGAGTTTGTAATTGATCCTCAGCATTCAGCTCAGATTCAAAAGCAACAGTTATGTCCCATGTGCCCCACCCTCAACTCACTGATTGGTTACTGCCTGGTAACCAATCAGTGGAAAGCAAGAGAGCTGAAAAGCAGGAAGTAGTGTTCTGGCTATTATGTTACACATCCAGTCACTCCAGCCTTTATACATTACATTTTTGCCTAACTAACTATATTAGATACATTTGTTATCTATTTACCCAGTTTTTATTTTTACACTGAACTGTTCCTTTAAAGCACAGAGAACGGAACCAGAAACAGGATAAAAAACGGGTTGGATCATGGGGGGGGAAGAGGAGGGGGGGACAGGGATATGAAAGAGACCACGTACCTGAGTGGGGGAAGCCAATAATGTGCAGGGGGAAAGCAAATGCAATGTCGAAGGGATTAGCCAGACAACAGGACACCGGGGCTGTTAATAGAAGACAGTGGTGTTAGTACAACATGATGATGATGATCCATAAACAGAAACTCCACAAACGCACTAAAGCAGCCAATTCTCTTGCAACAAAGGAAACCCAAACGTGCCGTTATCCTTCTAATAGGCAACTGTCAGCCGGAGGCATCCCTGCAAAGTGCCCCACACATTCCCTGCCAGGCTTCATACCCCCCCAGGCTAAAGCGGGGAGACGGAACAGAATCTTCCTTGTTCTGAAGCTCCAGACATGACATTCCAGCTAATTAAAGTCCGAGTCGGAACAATTCTTGGAACTGGATCCCGATTCATCGCCTTCATCTTTGCGCTGCAGGGGGCAACATAAGGGTTAATAAGGAGAGAGAGAGTTAAACCAGCTCAGTCCCCACAATTGTATTCATATCCACAATTAATGTGAACTGTGTATTAAATTAAAATCATTGGGTACACATAGATATAAATGTAAATATAAAAACGAATGTATTCCCTATAAGGACTGCTTGTAGCATTATATTCATTTGTATCAATTCATGTATCTATTTAATCAGTTTATCTTGTAACTTTTTTATTTATAAAACCATTTATGTAACCATTGCTTTGTGTCTGAGTGTGAGCTCACAGGGACCAGACCCAAGCCCTTCCCTCACCTTGTCTCATTGGGAAGTGATGGATTCTGGGACTCCCTCCTCGTGCCGGAGAATCTGTGCAGCACCCACTATGGAAAGCGGAGGGACTTCAAGTCCCAGAATCCATCGCTTCCCAACGGGACAAGGTTGGGACATCTGTGGAATCAGGTAAGTCTGTAAAAATATATATTTATGTTTGAACATTCACGGGGAGGCCCATTTATCAAAATACGAATTAATCTCGTTTTCTGAAAATTACTCTGACCAAATTTGCGCAGGTTTTTTTCCCTTATTTATCAATAGATTTTCCTGAAAATTTCCTGTCCAGGAAAAACCCCGAAAAAATTGTGTAAAAACTAATTGTTTTAATTTTTCGGTTTTTCCACCCAACAACTCAGTTCTTTTCAGATTTTTGCCCGAAAACCGATAAATCCAAGGGCAGATCAGGATATCTTCGGGACTTCTCCCATTGACTTATATGCAAACTCGGTAGTTCTGTGATGCCGGATTTTCCCAAAAGATTTGAGGTTTTTTTTTTTTTCACTAAAAAAAAATAAATCGAATTTTATAGCGAAAGAAAACACGAATTGTTCAGGTTTTGGAATTCGGACTTTAATAAATAACCCCTATAGCGTTCATGCACCTCTTTCTACATCCAACAGAAAGAGAGATCTTTCTACATTGTCAGAAAGAGAGTTATATTTCCCCTTTAATATCTGGCACCCCTGAGTAATGTTCTGCATCTGCACATCGTTTCTGACTACATGCCGAGAAATATTGACCGCATATAAACAGGACCTATATCATCGGTAATCCAATAAATAGAACTTCTATATTTTATAATAAAGGGCGTCATTACCTTACATCCAAGTAATATGTACTGTCAATCATCTTACATCCCAATTAGTGACGTCTATATCTCTTACATCCCAATAAAAGTTGATTGTCTTATCTTATCTACATCTTCTCAATTATCAATATGACTGTCTAATCATCTTACATCCCAAAATAGTGACTTCTATCACTACATCCCAAAAAATACGTGATGTCAATCATCTACATCCCCATAATAGTGACTGTCTATATATATTACATCCCAATAAATATGACTGTCTATATCTCATCTTTATCTCCATCCCCATAAATATGACTGTCTATATCATCTTAATCCCCATAATAGTATATCCTAGTCATCTTACATCCCCCAATAAATAGTGACTGCATATTCTCTTACATCCCGCCAATAAATAGTGACTGTCTATATCATCTTACATCCCCCAATAACAATACATTTGACTGTCTATATCATCTTACATCCCCCCAATAAATAGTGACTTGTCTATATCATTCTTACAATCCCCCAATAAATAGTGACTGTCTATATCATCTTACATCCCCAATAAATAGTGACTGTCTATATCATCTTTTACATCCCCCCAATAAATAGTGAGCTGTCATATATCATCTTTTACTCCCGTTTGGCCCAATAGAATATGTGTTAGAGTGTCGTAATATCATCTGTTGATAGGTAGAACATGCCCCCCAATAGAGTAAGTGAGCTGTCGGTGAGTAACACTCTAACAATCCCACCCAGATAATATTAGGTGACCCTGTCTTATGTCCTACGGATCTAATACATCCCACCAGAGTGAGAATACCCTGTATGGCAACTGATTCTATATCAGTCTTATATACATCCCCAGATGAGAATAGTAGAGCGTAGTGCTATATCATCTGTACATCTCACTCTCAATAATAGTGACTGTCCTATATGCATCCTTAACCAATGAACCGCGCGCATATAAATAGTGGGTCTAGCTGCTCTATCGCTCTTTTATCACTCCCCACCACATAGAAAAAGAGCGTGAGCTGTCAATATAGTTCACTCTCTCACATCCCCCAATAGATGTGACTGTCAGAAATACTCTCATCATATACATCCCGAAGCCAGGTATTTCACCAAGTTACTGCCACCTGTCAGTATTCATCTCTTAACATCTCTCCCCTCCATAAGCCAGAAGGTAGGGTAGAGCAGTGTCTTTACTTATCTGTGACCATCCAACACCACAGAGAATAAATAGTGAGGGTTCTATATCATATCCTGTCACCATCCCCCGATGGGTAATAGCGTGAGCGTGTCGTATGTGGCATTATCATGCGCCGCCCGAATAACATTGACTTGATACATAATATGCGAGTCGTGGTCAACATACCCCCAAATATAATAATGTGACTCGTTAATCTTTATAATCATCTTAACGAGTCGCGCCCGAAATTATTATAACGCTCGTGTAGTGGTCTATATCATAACTGCCTTCGCCAGTACCTTGCACACATCCCCCACATGAATAGTGAGTTTCAAATCTATAAGTCAACTCTGTGATTATCACTCCCTATACTAACTCAGGTCGAGACTGACTTGAGTGAGTCATCTCTATCATTTTCCCACAAAATTGAGATTGTTGGACTAGTTCTTTAAATTCTCAAGCAGATACTAATCATCTTGAGCAGTATGCGCAACGCCCAATAAATAGTGGGGATGTCATATCTGTTCTATGTCATTCCTTAACATCTCCCAAGTGGACAATAGTGAACATAGTTCTTATATTCATCTTACATCCCAATTCAGCGGTGCGAGAATTGTGTCTCTTTATCATCTCTAGCTACATACCCCCAGTATTAACAATATGTGAGTGCTTCTATATCACTAGCGTGTACATCCCAAACCTTATATAAAAGTGACCTGTCGTTTATAATCATCTTTATCATCCCTCACATATACTCCTGGATCTGTCTAATTTTAATAATATTGCGACTCAGTACATCCTCACATAATTAAAAATATGTGACTCGAGTTCATTAATATGCTTTCTCTTTACTAGTCCACTGCCTCACGATAAATAGTGGTGAACAATTTGCTCCTTAGTGAGTAGCGATCTTGACGAGTCCCAATTAAATTAGAAAGTTGGCCATAGAGGTCTGAGATATAACGAGTGCCTATACATAAATCCCCCAATAAAATAAAGAGAGACTGATCGAGTAATATCATCTTCATCTATATCGCCCCACCCATATGAACTATTGTGACCCTGCTCACCCTAATATATCAATCCTTAACATGCCTCCCAATGAAGAGTAGATTGAGTGACTCTATATCCTCTTCATCCCACCAAGAGTAATATGTATCAATAGTACTATAATTACATATACATTACATCCACACACTTATTAAATATAGCGACGTTACAATAATCATTCACATCTCATCACTCTAAACACCAACGCCCAAGTACATATATATGGTGCTTTTTTATTGTACTACTATTCTTATGCTTGTACACTATACAGCCTCTCCACTAACATATTAGTGTGGATCAATTTGGGGGTGACTAGATATACATATTATCTATACAATCTCCCTCCATAACTGAGGTCGAGCGAATGTCTATGATCATTTCACTCTATATCAGTCCCACAGCAGATATAAATAGTGCCCAAGAGCTGTTTCTCCTTATGTGCACTCCTCTATCAGTTCCGCCTTCCCATCTAAAACTCTAGTGTAGCGTAGATTCGTCTCATCATTCTTATCACCATTTCTCCTCCAAGATTAAATTATGTACTGTGCCTATATCAATTCGTTTCACATCCCCCCTGAGCTAAATAAGTATATCTTGTCTTATATCATGCGTGCCTACGACCCCCATATAAATAGTGAAGTGTCGTGGGAGTGGTGTACAATTCATATCATACGCGCCCAGAGTGAGCAATTAATGTTGTGGCAGTTGGTGCGTTGCATCTTCTGTTACTTTTAATACATAGGGAACAAACAGTATACAAATTCCTCCCCGAGGAAAAATTGAATATGACTGTCCCAGATCATCTTACATCCCCTCTGCAAATTACAAATAAGTAGAACATAGTCAAAATACAGATATTTACTCTATCCGCTCCGCGAGAAGAAAGAAGTAAGCGTGAAGTGTCGAAATAGTCAATCTATTACACTCAACCCGCCACAAACATAAAGTGAGCGAACATGTCTATATCACTTTATGATCCTCCCATGTCCCAAGACTTCTATAAAATGAGTGCAACTTCGTAACTCTCTCTTAGCATTCTCACTCTAATGATGACATATGATTGGATCTGCGGTCAGTCTCACTCTTACATCCCCACAGTAAATGTGACTCAGCAGTTTGACTGTTATATTCATATCTTATAGATCTCGTCCAGCGCCCAATATAAAACTTAGTGTCTCTCTATGTGTTCTATATCATTATCTTACTTTATGATTTGTGCTGCTTCCAGTTTGCTCCTGCGTCTACAATCACGTAACGCCAGTGAATTGAATATGAGATAGTCATATATCAACTCATCATTCTCACCATCTCTCACAGTATCAGCAAATAGTGGAGAACCCGTCGTATTATGCATATACTTCTAGTTCGTTACTATTCCACCGCACGCGCGAGAATAAACTAACTGGTGAGTCAGGACTAGTTCGGGCACTATATCATCCTATATCATAATCGCGGCGCCCATTAATATTAGCTGAGACATGTTCTAGTAATATACAACTTCGTGTCACATCCGACCCTAAGAGTAGAAGCAATGACAAGGACACTCCGAGCCCACTGGTATGCATCTCTTGAACAATAAATCAAAAGCTCACCTCTGCTCTTATGGTGAGCAATATACCCCTGCTAATAGAGCGATATTAGAGGCTGCCATGTGCAACGCTATGTTGTACGATATGTTCAATTAGTGTAATCAGTCATATTACATCCCAGCAAAATAGATAATTCCAATAAGAGGTGGCCAACTTCGTTAATATCATCTTATTTCTAGATCCCAATAAAGAGGACTGTCCTATATTACATCTTACATACAGTTCCTTACGCCAGCATCACCCCTACTGAGCATGAGCTGTACGGAGTTCTTAGTATCTATGCGATACGATGCACCCACATAAAGAGATCACATGGAGGCGATAGTCCTAGGGACTCAGCGAGTGCGTGATATTATCCCCGCAATAAATAGTGCGGCACTTGGTCTGGCTACCAAATACCTACATCCTTAACACCAATTCCGCCCAAAATACCACTGTAAGGTGTACGTGTGTTCGGAGAAATAATCATTTTTTTAATCTTATATCCTCATCCCGCCTGCAGATCAAAATCCACCAATTAGAACTATTCCAATGTTGCGGGCGCCAAACTGAGAGAGACGGCTCGGTATTCTGAGAGGTAGTGTGTGTTCACTTTAAGTGTTTGGCGCCAACCCTACTATGTAAATTCCGGTCCCCTCTGAGACCCCACATTTTTGTGATTCGCCACAGCCGAAACACAATGTTAAGAAAAATTAGTGTCACGATTAACTTACAATCGAATACATGTGTGATCCATTACCTAGACACCGCATTAATGCGATGCGAGAATAAGTCTGGGTCCTATCCCACATACCATCTTACTCCCCCAACTAAAGTAGTCGTAACTGCGATCTATATCATCTTTATCATCTCTCTCCTGCTTTCCTCCTATCATATAATTCCCTGTCTCCTTCGTAATTTCTGCACCTCTTACACCTCCCTCTTATCCTGCAATATTTACTACGTGATCTTCCTTTTTTACTTGATCCTTTCCTCTAATACATCCATATCTTAATAGTGACTATTGATGCAAATCATTTCATTCCTTCTCTTTCATCTAACACTGCTATACACTTCAAGTTCTCGTCTCACACACATCTCTCTCCATAGATCCACCCACCACACAAAACTTACCCGCGTCACTGTGCACCGTGCTCTTATCCTACCGTATTCCATACCGTTTCATCTCGCATTTATCTCATATCCTGTTGTATCTTCCCTCTCATATTCTATTACTTATTAATCCCTCCTCCCCCCTCATCTATTCAGTTCATATACTTATAAGACCTGCTCCTATTAATCACTCTTAACAATATCTCTTCCCTCAGCCTCCTAGTTTTTACTATAGCAGCATATCTGTGTCAGCCTGTCTTATTGTCTCATAGATGTATTCTAGCTCCCTCCCTCTCCCGTGAAATAGTGGAACAGTGGATCATTTCATATTATTCGATTCTTATTTCTAGTCTCCCATAATTAACTGGTACCATATGTTACTTGTTCACTATATCATTTCTTTACGTCCCCAAATATGTATATTGACAGCTGATTCCCCACCTATATATCCCTCATAAAGTATTTCACTACTCCCTCCCAACTATAGATAGTGTATCTTCGAGCCCCTTGGATCATCTTACCCCCCCATATATGATTCTGTGTGTGCCTTCTTCACCTTGCAGCTGCTCTATTCTTACTCTATCTTGCTGTTCTTCTTCTATACATACCCCCCTCCCTATTATTCAATAAGTATGTCCACGCTGTCTATAATACTATATGTCCTCCTCCACTCACTTTTTTCCCCACATTACTAACTATGCTCGACCTAGTTATAACTATTCATCGTGTTTATCAATTTCTCCACCGCAATATCTAAATATGCGCTGCTCCTGCTATCATTCCCTATCTACTTCACTTCCATGTGTCTCCTGTCTCCAATAATTAGTTTCCAACTTGTTCATCACATCTCATTCTCTCTATCATTTCCACCCCACATATAACATTAGTGACGCTGCTCTATTAGTATAACCTATTCTATTACTAATCAACAATGTCTTACCCTCTAAACATATGAAATAGGCTCTGCAGTGTCTTATATTATCACATACATGAACAAAATAAACACCTACAACTCCAACCAATAACAAAATAATGACTTTGTCATATATTCAACTTTACTCTAACATACATATCGTACCTCTCTGTTATTAATACGATAACTTTCATAGAATACACAATATACTATATTAGTGACTTAAGCTATCTCCTCGCGCCTTACGAATCTAACTGAGATACAATAACTGGCGTGTGACTGTCTATAATCTACTTACTGCGGCCGCCAAAATGAATGAAATTACATCAGGTGTCAAGATTGATGCGTATTAGCTTACATAATACATATTAACATCCCCCCAATACAATATGTTGAGTCCTATCACTACTTGTCATCTTTATCATCACCCCACAATAAAGATGTATTAGTGACTGATTCGTATAACCTCATCGTTACATTCCCGCTGCCCTATTTTATTAGAGATAAGTCGAACTGTCTATATCCATTACCCATACAACATTACCTCCGCTATTATCCAATGAGGACTGTCACCCTAACCTCACTTGCGAGATACTTTACCTCACTCGCGCCCATAAAGTGTGACTGTCTATATTATATCATCTTACATCCCCCAATGAATAGTGATGTAGTACCTTATATAATTTTATCTGCCTTCGCTCTGTGATACATCTCACCGCAAGTGAGAGAATAGTGAGCGTAGTGCAAAAAAGTTATATGCTATTCTTCACCTCACCCACGAGAGAGTTGAGCAACATGAGTGATGTCGGAAGGTATATCAAATCGAATTAACATTACCCCACATGAATATGTTGAAATGAGTGTAGATGTCTATATTTGTATTTCTAATAGTGGGCATCACATAGCATTTCCAGCCACTGTTATAATAATATAAGCGCTAGGAAACATGATCCTCAATTCTCACTACTATTCCCACACAAAAACAATGAGTGCGCTCTATTAGTGCATTCAATTACATTCTACGCTCCACAATAGCTAAGAGAATCCTGTGAGCGGTGCTAATACGGTTCATTGCAGTCTGTTAACTCCGTCTCCTCTGAGAAAAATAGATGTGGTGGTGTCTATATCATGCGTTATGGATAGAATCTGCGACTTCTCTCGTATATAAATATAGTGACTCTCGTTCTATACAGCTTAACCTCATCCCTCACTGCTAATTTACATAGTACAGTAGTTGTCGGCACTATGTCATTCTATACAGTCCCGAACACACTCAATAAATCGTTGACACATGATACAAAGAAACTCACTCCCCTCATTGGACTTTGGACTTCCATGCGTATTAAGATGCACAGTCAACAAGTACACTCGCAAATGGGCGCAAAGGTTTTCACTAATGATACATTCTGACCAAATAATACATGCCATTTATCTAATCCCCCCATATCTTAGTCGAAGTGAGGTGACTGTCTATATCATCTTACATCCCCCAATACATATGATAGCAACATGTACGTCGACAGTATTTTATCTCATCTGCTTCTATACCTCAGATCCCCCTGAAGTGACATATAGTGAGTGTGTATGATACAAATTCTTATCATTTCCCACCCTGAGAAGTACACTACAGAATAGAGATGAACGAACATAGTCAGTGGATGGAGTACTCGTCCTAACACATTTAACACTATTGTACCTACCGACCATGTAGACATATGTAAGAGAGAGAAGCTCTAATTATCAATCTTACTATTCAAGCAGCCCATAAGAGGGACATAAAGCTGTGACTAGTGCGTGAGTGAGTGCGAGTCGTGGAGCGAGTGCCGATCGCGCAGATAAATCAGGAATGCAACTTGTACTATTATTTATTTATACCATTCTTACAAGTCACTACCGAAGCTAGAGTGAAAATAGTGAGGTGAGAGTACATATTTTTTATACATTATTTTCACCAACATATCCCTCCCTCATAAGATTCTGCAATTAGTAGGTAGGAGCTGTCCTAGCAGTGAACAAATCTTATCATCCTCCCTTGTCGCCCACACTTGATAGAAGTGGTGACGCTCGTGTGCACCTATTAGTTCTAATACATGCTTTTATCACAGCCGACATCTTTCTATACTCATTTTAATTAAGTCAGACTAATCTCGAGATTGCTTCAATAGTAGTGCAATACATAGTATCACTAACCACTCACAAAAAAAAAAATTTTCCAATTATGTTGACAATGTTGCCCCTATTATCTATATTCACTGTCCATCCCCTCTCCCAATAAATTATAACTAGTGCAGTGCTCTTTTGATAATCGGAGTACTCCACTCACCCATTGTGTCTCCTGCTCCACTCATCTAGTAGTGGTAATGATACGATGCATAATAGTCAATAACTTTTACATCTCCATATAATAAATAAGTGAGATGATACCATTTAATTTCTATTCATACTTACTAATAACCACCCCCACTAATATAAATAGTTGAGCTGTCTATTAGTACAGTACTCTAACTCACCCGCTCTCAAAAAATCACATATAAATATGATATTTTTCTGATTTATATTTGTAAATCAGTTGTTGCGTGATACTATTGGGGTCCTCTCCCAAAAGTATATGAGTGTGTAACATGTCTAATAAGTACTCCTATAACAAGTCCCACCCTAATGAGCATAATATATATATACTGCTGAGGTGAAATAATCATCTTTGTACATCGAGGTCTCCAATATAGCTATATGTGTACATCTATACTGTTATTTGAGTCACTTACCTAGACACTTCCTCCGCCCAATAAATAGTGGACTGTCTAGCTACTCCCTGGCTTACACATCATACCGCCCAATAAAGTTGTGACAACCTGCTCTCGATCATGTCTTCTCTCACATACCCTCAATATTACATATGAGTGTATCACCTTGTTTTATACTTAGTGAGTACATAAGGGGGCCCAGTCTGCCCCCCCGAATAAATAGGTCTGAGTTAGTGGGTGCGAAGATTTAGGTATGCATCTGTAGCGAGTGCCGCCGCTCAATTTAATGTTGTGAGTGTCTATATCATTCTTACATCCCCCATACAACTCATGTGACTGGTCAGTATCACTCTCCCTTCTGGTACATAACCACACCCATAAATAAGAATAGTCGAGAGCGTGTCTATATCATCTTACCTCCCCAATAAATAGTGACTGGTCGTGTAACACCTCACTATTTATCTGTACATTCTCTCCCATAAGATATCTTATAACATCATGTTGTATCATTGATACGTATAAGGTATGGCAGTCTTCCACTCTCAGCTCCGCCAGGTACAGTAAATTTAGGGGTGAGGAATTTTGGGCAGTTCTTATACTTCATCTTACATCCCCCCACATTAAATAGTGACTGGTCTATGATCATCTTACATCCCCCGAATTAAATAGTACTGTCTAATGATTTCGAAGTCTGTGATCTTATATCTCCCTCCTCTACCCTGGGTACCCTGAGTGAAAACAATAGTGAGCATGTCTATCATCAAGTGTGACACCCCAATTACTTATCTCCCCCCAATAAATAGTGACTGTATATATCTGTAACCTTCCCTATTGATTCATCTTACATTCCCTCTATTAATGAAGTGAGGTGCATCTTAAGTCTATGCCATCCAGTTTCGATATGACGATTCAACTCCTCAGAGATGGAGAATAAGTGGACTTTTGAGCTATATCCATCTTTACGATCCTCTCCCAATAGCTTAAATAGTATTTTGTTCTACTCCATGCGAGGCTACCACTGCGTGCCCCCAATATAGCAAGAGTAGTGGATCGTCTTGCTTACCCCTAAATACATTGCTTTTTTCACATCCCCCAATAATATAGATGGATCTGAGTGAATGCTCCTTGTTATATCATTGCATTGAGCTATACGGCCCCCACCCAGTACAGAAAGGTGTCAGTTAAGTGAGGCGTGTCAGATATATTCTTGGTCTTACAGTCCCGTGCGCCGAATGTTTAATAATTAGGTGCTGACCTTGTCTATGGTATCACTCCTTGTGAACACATATTAGGCAGCGCCTGCCTGCATTACCCTCCAAATAATAGGTGTGACTGCTTCTATATTATCAATCCTTGTAACATCCTCCTCGTTACCCAAAGACATTAATAAACTGGGGCCCAGTCTGAAATGTCTCATTCTAGTGAGGTATGCGAGATACTGTTGTGACATCCCCCAATAAAATAGTGAGTAGTCTATTATCATCTTACACCCCCCAATAGAATGTGACTGTCTATATCATCTTGAGTAATTGCATCCTATCTGACCCCCCTAGATAAATAGTGGGACGTCTATATCAGCTTACATCCCCCAATAAATAGTGACTGTCTATATCATCTTACATCCCCCCAATAAATAGTGACTGTCTATATCATCTTACATCCCCAATAAATAGTGACTGTCTATATCATCTTACATCCCCCCAATAAATAGTGACTGTCTATATCATCTTACATCCCCCAATAAATAGTGACTGTCTATATCATCTTACATCCCCCAATAAATAGTGACTGTCTATATCATCTTACATCCCCCAATAAATAGTGACTGTCTATATCATCTTACATCCCCCAATAAATAGTGACTGTCTATATCATCTTACATCCCCCAATAAATAGTGACTGTCTATATCATCTTACATCCCCCAATAAATAGTGACTGTCTATATCATCTTACATCCCCCCAATAAATAGTGACTGTCTATATCATCTTACATCCCCCAATAAATAGTGACTGTCTATATCATCTTACATCCCCCAATAAATAGTGACTGTCTATATCATCTTACATCCCCCAATAAATAGTGACTGTCTATATCATCTTACATCCCCCAATAAATAGTGACTGTCTATATCATCTTACATCCCCCCAATAAATAGTGACTGTCTATATCATCTTACATCCCCCAATAAATAGTGACTGTCTATATCATCTTACATCCCCCAATAAATAGTGACTGTCTATATCATCTTACATCCCCCAATAAATAGTGACTGTCTATATCATCTTACATCCCCCCAATAAATAGTGACTGTCTATATCATCTTACATCCCCCAATAAATAGTGACTGTCTATATCATCTTACATCCCCCAATAAATAGTGACTGTCTATATCATCTTACATCCCCCAATAAATAGTGACTGTCTATATCATCTTACATCCCCCAATAAATAGTGACTGTCTATATCATCTTACATCCCCCAATAAATAGTGACTGTCTATATCATCTTACATCCCCCCAATAAATAGTGACTGTCTATATCATCTTACATCCCCCAATAAATAGTGACTGTCTATATCATCTTACATCCCCCAATAAATAGTGACTGTCTATATCATCTTACATCCCCCAATAAATAGTGACTGTCTATATCATCTTACATCCCCCAATAAATAGTGACTGTCTATATCATCTTACATCCCCCAATAATAGTGACTGTCTATATCATCTTACATCCCCCCAATAAATAGTGATGTCTATATCAATCTTACATCCCCCAATAAATAGTGACTGTCTATATCATCTTACATCCCCATAATAGTGATGTCTATATCATCTTACATCCCCCCAATAAATAGTGACTGTCTATATTCATCTTACATCCCCCAATAAATAGTGATGTCTATATCATCTTACATCCCCCAATAAATAGTGAGGTCATTTCTATATCATCTTACATCCCCCCAATAAATAGTGACTGTCTATATCATCTTACATCCCCCAATAAATAGTGACTGTCTATATCATCTTACATCCCCCAATAAATAGTGACTGTCTATATCATCTTACATCCCCCAATAAATAGTGAGTGTCTATATCATCTTACATCCCCCAATAAATAGTGAGTGTCTATATCATCTTACATCCCCCAATAAATAGTGAGTGTCTATATCATCTTACATCCCCCAATAAATAGTGACTGTCTATATCATCTTACATCCCCCAATAAATAGTGACTGTCTATATCATCTTACATCCCCCAATAAATAGTGAGTGTCTATATCATCTTACATCCCCCCAATAAATAGTGACTGTCTATATCATCTTACATCCCCCAATAAATAGTGACTGTCTATGTCATCTTACATCCCCCCAATAAATAGTGACTGTCTATGTCATCTTACATCCCCCCAATAAATAGTGAGTGTCTATATCATCTTACATCCCCCAATAAATAGTGTGTCTATATCATCTTACATCCCCCAATAAATAGTGAGTGTCTATGTCATCTTACATCCCCCCAATAAATAGTGACTGTCTATATCATCTTACATCCCCCCAATAAATAGTGACTGTCTATATCATCTTACATCCCCCCAATAAATAGTGAGTGTCTATATCATCTTACATCCCCCAATACATAGTGACTGTCTATATCATCTTACATCCCCCCAATAAATAGTGAGTGTCTATATCATCTTACATCCCCCAATAAATAGTGAGTGTCTATGTCATCTTACATCCCCCAATAAATAGTGAGTGTCTATATCATCTTACATCCCCAATAATAGTGACTGTCTATACATCTTACATCCCCCAATAAATAGTGACTGTCTATATCATCTTACATCCCCCAATGAATAGTGAGTGTCTATATCATCTTACATCCCCCCAATAAATAGTGACTGTCTATATCATCTTACATCCCCCAATAAATAGTGTGTCTATATCATCTTACATCCCCCAATAAATAGTGTGTCTATATCATCTTACATCCCCCAATAAATAATGAGTGTCTATATCATCTTACATCCCCCCAATAAATAGTGACTGTCTATATCATCTTACATCCCCCCAATAAATAGTGAGTGTCTATATCATCTTACATCCCCAATACATAGTGACTGTCTATATCATCTTACATCCCCCAATAAATAGTGAGTGTCTATTCATCTTACATCCCCAATAAATAGTGAGTGTCTATATCATCTTACATCCCCCCCAATAAATAGTGAGTGTCTATATAATCTTACATCCCCCCCAATAAATAGTGAGTGTCTATATAATCTTACATCCCCCAATAAATAGTGAGTGTCTTACACAAACCAGTGCCCAGTGCCCATTGACCTCTACGTTACTACCTGCTCTTACTGTGCAGTATCTCTTGTGCCTGGGGAGGGAAACAATACAGACAGCACTTAATGATGCAGATTTCAATCACCAGATCATTAATAATTCACGGGCCAGGCCCAAAGCTGAGTCCATACAGGAAAACATTGCTAATTACTGGGGAAAAAACACAAATGATGGCCTTTAGACAGAGAACAACTCAAAGCAATTTACACCATTGATTTCTGTAGTGGGAATATCCTCATTGTCACATTAACCCATTACCATCCCTTTTTTAGTGAAGACAACCGAGATTCATATTCCCCCAAACTAACCATTGTTTGCCCTTCCTTCCCATTGGCTTCTGTTTTTTTCTCTCTCTCAACCAATCAGACTGCAGGACTTCTTAATTCTTTGGTAGGAAGATCCTTCAGATCAGATGATCTACAGCTAAAACATGTTTCTTTGTATTTTACATTTATTCAAGTGCTAGTGCCTTACATAGATATCTAAAGGCTTGGTGCAGACATTGGAGTAGACTCATAGACATGTGTCACCTCCTCCCCATAGTCTTGGTCCTTTCTCAATTACTCTTGGTTCCCGTTTGGGCAATGGGAGAATGACCTATGCAGCGTGAGAACTACTAATTAATGCAGAACATAGGGATATTGTAGGAGGACCACATATTGAGTATAGTACATATAGGTTCTAATGCCACCTGTGTATGAGCCCATTCAATACATATATTTAGGACCAAGTCATAATAGATGGGTAAACACTTAATTCCTCTAGCAAGATCAGGCAATGGGAGAAACCCAATGCACAGGGAAAGAAAAGAGGCTTTCCTAGATGGGCTTAGTGCCTGGACGGATATAGCAAAGTGGGAGAGTTCTTGTAGATGTAAACAGGCTATTTGGTCGAGAAAGGTGGCGATCATCGAAGGAGAGGTATCAGGTTGGGAGTATTTTGAGCTCAGAGAAGTAAGAGAGGGTTAAGCGGAGAAGTGACCATTTTGATTTGATCCTGGGAACAAGGTAGGACCTGTGAAAACGGAATAATGCAACACTATAAAGGTCTGGCAGCCACAATAATGATGGACTTGAATATGGATCATCTTTAGAGAAGAGGACCAGTTAAGTCTTGGTAGCAGCTGCTTTGAGTTTCAGTAGAACTAAACATACCAAGAGTCACTGGATGTCCATCATCAGCTGGCGACACCGGGCCCCAGACATAACCATGCGGATACTGACCCCCACAGTCCTGAGGTTGCTGCCACATTAACTGGCATCTTCACCTAAAACACTGGGCAGTTGGAGTTGATACGTTTACTGTAGAAAAAAAAAAACAAAAATGGACCAACAGGATTGATAAATAACTCACAGCCATGGCGGCCATATATCTCACTGAATGATATGGTATTTATTACTGTACTGTGTACTTGACAGTGTCGTGTGCTAGTAATAAAAAAAAAATACACCTCTTTATTTGCATCTGGAAGGTGACGGTGCTCCCAGAATCCTCCAGGTTACTGAAGCTGAGCTGCAGGTCTGTGTGGATCTACAGAAAGAAGGAACATTTTCCCAGATTAGGAACAATTGGCTTATCCCCTCTGCACTTTATCCTATTTAGAAGCTCGTTGCTAAGTAATCACAGGCCACGTTTTATGCGTCAGAAAATCTCACGAAACAAGAACACAAGTGGCATTGCAGAAAGGCAACGTGATGGAACATGTAAGCCAGAGAGATAGAGATCTATAGATAAGACTTCTCTAGCAGATACACATGGTATAATATCATTTCCAGAGTGACCCCCCCCAACTGATGACACGTGACAAACCTCAAAAACACTGGTAGTCTAGTGTCAATAAAACAAACAACATGCCTGCCATACCAGAGAGCCATAGAATGAAGACTTCAGGATGTCCATCAGATTCTCCCAACCCTACCCAAGTACAAACCTCGGCTCACTGGGTTCCCCAATTCGCAAACCACAATTTCCGATTCATCTGTTGAGCACAGGATCATCTCCTCCCATCCTAGGACCTCTTAATAAAAGGACTCAGCATCTACAGCTTTGTATTAAAGAAATACTGATACCAGAAATGAAACCTTTAATAACATTGTGTTTGCATGTGATCTATAATTTGGCCATAAAAGTATCTGTAGATGCATTTACATTACACATCTGATCCCCCATGTTCCTCTGTGAGGGGGCTGCCATATTTAAAACTTCAGCAGTCTGTTAGCATTAGAAAATGTAATTGACAGGTTGAGAAGGGACCGTCAGGTTGGCAAAACAGTCAGGTTTAGGAACTTCAAGTAATATTTTGAAGAATAATTTTTTAGTGTCACTTTAAGTGATGTGGCTGACCAGCTCTTGGTTGATGGGTTCTGGAAGACCTGACAAACATAAAGTGACTTTAAACAGAATTGCAATCAAAACATTACCCCAATGGCTGTGTTCCAGGTTCAGACCGTTGTCCCAAGCCATTGGTTGGACTTATAGACTTTCATAGTGTAGCTGCCCAAGGAATCACTTCACTCTCCTGTGGAAGGATAACACAATGAAACAGGTCTGCCATCTGGTGGAGTACAGAGTTCAGAAGGAAGGAGTTATATTAAGTTTGGGGTTGGGCACTGCATGACAAAGGGTTTTACCCCTCAATCAAGCCCACTTGCCATGGATTGTAGTGATCAGCATACTTAGCATGATGGCCGGCTAACTTCTAGAAGGCCATGCTGAGCTGCCCAAGCATAATGCCCTGGGTACTAATAGCAACTCTAGACATGCATGCCTTCACTCTTCATACAATCAGCCAACATTGTCATAAATAAACTCGGGGTAACTGAGCCAAGGTCTGCCCCTGATGAACCAGACATTAAAACTCAAGAACATTGGGGGAGCCACAGTGGTGGGGGCAGTGAAAAATTTGCACTCCATTTGTGATGTTCCTCTGAGACGTCTGTCTTCTTGGAGCACCCACCACAACGCTGATCCTTAAACAAAAATAGAAAATCATCATACTTTTTGCATCGACTATTTCCTAAAGCCATTTTGTCACATTGAGTCTCCAAACCTTCTAACCTAGGTCGAGCACACCCGAACATATTGTACTTACCCTTTGTTGTAGTCCATGGAAAAGCTGAAGTAGTTACTGGGCGGTCCCGACAAGGTTTGGGGAGTCTTATTCAGATTTTGAACGTAGGTGGGTACCAGTGACACCATTGTAAGTAAGAACTAGAGTTGGCCTGCAAGCTGAGCATGGAAGACAATGGGTCTTCCAACATTAAAGGAGAAATAAAGCTTAACTAAAGAAATAGCAAGAAATGTTGTACATGATGTTTTGTGCTTGTGTATCAGCCCAATGCAACCACATCCCTTAAGCAGTAAAGATCTGTGTCTCCAAAAATGCCCCCTACCTTCTTGCTTTTCTCTAATTCTCTGCACTCTGTCCACTGCCTCCCATTAAATTCCTTCCTTTAGGTTTCTCTATGTCATCCTTTCCCATAATCCCCTAGAGCTATAACCACCACCAGGATCCTCAGAGCCTTCTGTAGTCACCACGTATGAATGGGTTCAAAAGACACACAATACACCCGTTCCCACCAATGCACAAAACAAGTTGAAAGGGTCCCACAAATTATCTGCTGGAAAATTATCCTTATGGGTGTATGTATTGAACATAGAGATGCTACACAAATATTGCCCAATACAGAAGGAAATCAGGATCCAATAAAGCTTTTAGACTGAAAGGAGACACAAGGTCCTACTTGAACCTCCCCTTTCCCAACAACAAAGCTGTGAGTCAAGGCCCGGGCTCCTCGCGTGTCACCAAAGGATAACGTTTATCATTAAAGCCCAGGGCTGTGGGTGAAAACTCAGGAAATGGAACGGCAATGGCACCAAACCACAAATCAGTCATTATTAGAATTATACTATATGTATATCTAGATGTAGATAAAGCATGTGGATCGCATTAAAAGCACAATAGTAACACAGCCGGAAAGCCAGATGCTTTGTTTTAAGAGCCTATAACTCCCAGAATCCCTGTTCAACATGTAAGAATAAAATCTGGCGAAAAGCAAAAAAAAAATAGTCCTACTTGTAAATTCTCAGTCAGTTTTGTATTCTGCTTGTTGCGTGATGCTTTCACCAAATTAGGGCTTGAAGTAGGAAGGGGAGCAAGAAAAAGGGGATATAAACCGCAAAATAAGATTTCCAATATACACATGGAACAGTTTCAAACATTATTAGTAAATGTCCTTGCTATTAAAAGCGGTATCTGTCCCCTGCTGCACTGCTGGTTCTGTCTCTAGACCCCCACAACCCCCACCCAGCCAATTTTGGCCTTACATTCAGCGAATAGTGTTATAACAAGGGATGCATTGAATCCACTATTTTGGATTCCGACAAACCACCGAATCCTTTGTGAGTCGACCGAATACCGAACCCTAATTTGCATACGAACATCAGTGAGAAGGGAGAAAGAGCCGTGTGCTGCTAAAAAAATGTTTACTTCCTTGTTTTGTGATGAAAAGTCACACGATTTTAAGGTTTTGGATTGGCCAGGCACAAGGATTCAGCTGAATCCTGCTGAAAACGGCCAATAGCGAGCTGAATCCTGGAATCAATGCATCCCTAGTTCTAAACATGGAACATTTGCAATAAATATATATTGGAAAGTTGCTTAAAATGACATTGACTTTCATTACGGCACAATGTTATTTTAAGTGAGCTACACTGGTCAGAGATCTTGAAAAGATGGTGCAAGTAGAGGCACCCCACTATTTATTGGGGCGCACATAAAAAACAGTTGCAGGGGACAACAAGGATATATTCCATCAAATTATTGTTCAGGAAGGGTTGAGTTGCTGGAAAGATTCAGTGAGACGAGTAGTGGTCCAAGCAGAAAGCCTTGAGGGACCCCAACAGAAAGTTCAGGTGGTGAGGAGATTCCACCCAGGAAAGAGACAAAGTAGCAACAGATAGACAAGAATAACCAGAAGCAGGAGAGTGCTATACTCTGTATGCCAAGGGAGAGTCGGTGAACCAGAGGAAGCCATTGAGTCACAAGCAGTCAAGAGGTTAAGGAGAATGAGGATGGAGAAATGTCCTTTAGATTGAGTATAATCTATGTAAATAGATGTTCTCCTGGATGATGTTACAGTATCCAGGCTGGTTGCATTTCTGTTGCATTACTGAACCACTCACAGACTTGTGTATGGGCCCAAAACAATCACCTTCAACTGAAATGTGATCAGGGTTCCAGGCCAGACAGTAAATCCTGTCCATGGAGGACCACATTGTGTGGCCGACGCAGCCCTCCATTAAGAGGTCAGCAACGTCTCCACCGTGAGATGATTGTCCAGGGTCCAATGTGAGTGTGACACGTGATAGGGTAAACTTTTCCAGTAATGGTAATGAGACAGCACCCTCTGGTGGTCTGGCATCACAACAAAGATCTGTAAGGCAACTTGTCCTAAAACACAGCATGCATTTGAATACCCCACTTTTTATGTACCTTTAAATGTATTCAGTTCCTACCTAACAGTGTGATATAAATGTGATTTTGTTCTTTAAAAGACCCAAGTTGTCCAAACTATTCATTTCTATATGGACAGCAATATCATCATCGTTTTCCTATAAGCCAGTGATCCCCAACCAGTGGCTCAGAAGAAACATGTTGCTTGGATGTTGCTTCAGATAGAGAACCGAGAGGTGGAGACAGATTGATAAAATAATAATAAAATATATGAATTGTTTTCATTTGTTTAATAATAGGAAAAAATTAACACAGAACTAATGGGTGGACTCAGTTTTAGGGTTGGGTTCACCTGCTGGCAAATGTGGGGTCTGTTGACAGACAAGTAATGGCAAGTCCCAACTGAGGTCCTTCTTTCTTGGAAAGCTTAAAGGGATACTGTCATGGGGAAACATGTTTCTTTTCAAAACGCATCAGTTAATAGTGCTGCTTCAGCACAATTCTGCACTGAAATCCAATTCTCAAAAGAGATTTTTTTATATTCAAATTTGAGATCTGACATGGGGCTAGACATATTGTCAGTGTCCCAGCTGCCCCAGTTATGTGACTTGTGCCTGCACTTTAGGAGAGAAATGCTTTCTGGCAGGCTGTTATTTCTTCTTCTTAATGTAACTGAATGTGTCTCAGTGGGACTTGGATTTTACTATTGAGTGTTGTTCTTAGATCTACCAGGCAGCTGTTATCTTGTGTTAGGGAGCTGCTATCTGGTTACCTTCCCATTGTTCTTTTGTTAGGCTGCTGGGGGAAAGGGAGGGGGTGATATCACTCTAACTTGCAGTACAGCAGTAAAGAGTGATTGAAGTTTATCAGAGCACAAGTCACATGACTGGGGGCAGCTGGGAAACTGACAATATGTCTAACCCCAGATTTCAAAATTAAATATAAAAAAGAATCTGTTTGCTCTTTTGAGAAACTGATTTCAGTGCAGAATTCTGCTGGAGCAGCACTATTAACTGATGCGTTTTGATAAAAAACATGTTTTCCCATGACAGTATCCCTTTAAGAATTGTGCCCCCCAATAGTTTAGTAAAATCTGGAGAGCCCCAAGTAACTGGAAAGTCTAGGCAGCGATTACAGATGTGTAGCCTGAGCATTCCAATTTACTGTGCCATTGTACAAACTACCTCTGCATTGGCCTAATACTTTCCTTCGGGAGGGGAGAGGGGGGTTGAACCCTAAACTGTAAATCTAAGATGCTGAAAAGTAAAACTAAAAAACTTTCATAGGGTAACAGATGTCTGTCCATTTAGTCGCTAGTTAAATCCTCCTGGTCATCAGAGGGAGGTCTTGTCCGACGGAAGAACCCAAGCTGAAATAAAGAAGATTAGAATAAAGTACATCAGAAAGACTTAGAACCTTTGCAAAGAGCACTAATGATAAAGCTTCTATAGCGGTTCTGTTGTACTCACCTTCCACATGACAAACACAAAAAGTGCCAGGAGAAGAAGCCCCCCGAGGGCCCCCACAATTATCCACCACAGTGGGATCTCCTTCTGGCCATCTGGACTCACCCACAGGACAGTGGTGTTAGCCTGGGAGAGAGAATAGGGGTGCAGAATGAATATTGGTTCACTTGAGTAGGAGTGGAAGAGTATGGGATGGTGAGAACAATCCAAGAAGAGAGAAGATAATGATGGAGGAGACCCTGGAGCTGATCAGTACAATAAACACAATACAATTATTATACATCAACAGGGGCCCACAATTAGGTATAAACTGGGGGAGACATACAGGGGTGTAATTAAAGAGACGGCAGTCCCCATAAGTTAAAAAGCGCAAACTTGGTCCCGGAGCTTACTGTAGCGTTCCCATATAACAGAACAGCCGGCTGGATCTTGTAAGGAACCGAGGTTACCCAGAAGGAACCTTGAGAAAGGAGGATGAACTGCTGCTGTTGCCTCTGTAGAAGGATATAAAAGGGATAAGAGCAAGTGGACTCCAGGCTGGCGGTTATCATAACCCCCCCCCATAGGTAGATACAGTTACAGTTACATTGCCTCACCTTTAAGAAGCTGGGCACCCAAAGAATGGAGTGAAGTTTCACTGTAGCTCTCCCCCCTCTCTCCAGATTCTGCACTGAACATTGCACCTCCCAACACGGAAAGCTGCTGCAGTTCTGTAATGACGGATGGAAGGACACCTTTACTTTTAGTATGTTATAGAATGGCCAATTCAAAGCAACTTTTCAATTGGTCTTCGTTATTTCTTTTTTACACTTTTTGAATGATTTGCCTTCTTCTTCGGACTCTTTCCAGCTTTCAAATGGGCGTCGCTGACACCATTTTTTTAAAAAAAAAAAAACAACAAAAGCTACAAGGCTATAATGCTACAAATGTATTGCGATTGCTACTTTTTATTCCTTGTCTTTCTATTCAGGCCTCTCCTATTCATATTCCAGTCTCTTATTCACATCAATGCATGGTTGCTAGGGTCATTTGCACCCTAGCAACCAGATGGCTGAAACTGCGTACTGGAGAGCTGATGAATAAAAAGGCTAAATAAGTCAAAAACCGCAAAAATTAAAAAATGAAAACCAATTGCAAATTGGTGCAGAATATCCCTCTCTACATCCTACTAACGGTTTAATCATTAAGGCAGCAGTTTTAAAGAAGAAAAAAAACAAAAAAAAAACAACTGCCTACTCTACTCCCCTTGGGTTTTGGGTCCATTGTAGGCCAGTGAAATGATAGGATATAGTTTGCCCTTAGCAGTCACAGGTATGGCCTTATATAATGCAGTAACTGAATGAACTACTACTCAACTACTCAACGGTTTGGTTAGAGCTTTTCATGACAATCTACTGATACCCCTTGTTGAATTTGTTACCAGCAGCACTGTATGATTGCGAGGAGGCTTTTCATCTTTCTTGGTGATGTTCACCCCATCTTCTTGCATCCCCTCATCAGCACCCCATCTCCTGAGATCCCTTCTTTCCAGCCTGTGGTCCCCGCTTCTGCTGCTGTAGTTGGCGGGTTCTTCAGTAGAGGTGAGAATGTCCAGCTGAGGGACACATTTTTATCATTTAAGGATTGGAGAAAGCAGGAGGCAAACAGTGGGGTAGGTAAGAGGCAAATAAGAAAGAAGGGGTTAGGATTTGAGTAATCAGCATCAGCTTGGGCCTCCCTAGAGGTTATACAGGTTTATGGTGAAAATAAGAAGGGGATTATGGAAATGTTCCTAGATTGCAGCCCACCAGTAGATTCTTATTTATATATTAAATTCTATGGACCTTTAAAGGGTTGAGTGCTGATTGGTTATCGCAGGTCATCCCGTCATCGACCTCCAAACGCAGAGGATACAGGAAGTAGTCACCGTGATACATTTCTGGGCTCTGTAGAAGCAGCTGGACATGGACTGAGCCTGGGCCTGAATTGTGCAGCTTGGGACAAAGAGCAGAAAATGTGACGATGAGACACATCATGGCCATTACATTTATTAGATGCAGTCGGAATGGAGCACGACCCTCTATGAACTAGGCATGCATCAGGATTAGGTTCGGTATACGGCCAAGGATTCTGCCTTTTTCAGCAAGATTCGGCCAAACCGAATCCTTAGGATCACGTGACTTTTCGTCACAAAACAATAAAGTAAAAAAATATTTAGCCGTGCGCTGCACTGTGTGTCTCTTCTTCCTTCCCCCTCCGTGATTTGCATATGGGTACACATTTCGTTTGGCCGAAACTTTCATGAAGGAGTCGGGGGGGGGTTCGGCTGAATATAAAATAGTGGATTCCGTGCATCCCTAGTATGAACAAAGCAAGATATCCTAATATTTTAAGTGAGTGTGGGTGAGATCACCATGTTGTTACCTACCACACATCATGTACTACTTACCACCTCAGCAGCTTGTCAACTTCCAACTAGGGATGCACCGAATCCACTGTTTTGGATTTGGCTGAACCCCCGAATCCTTTGCGAAAGATTCCGCCTAATGCCAAACTGAATCCAAATTTGCATACGCAAATTACGAGTTGTGATTAAAAGTCAAGCCATTTCCATCTCCGTCCCTAATTTGCATATGCAAATTAGTATTTGGTTCGGCCAGGCACAAGGATTCGGGCGAATCCGAATCCTGCTGAAAAAGCCCGAATCCTGGATTCTGTGCATCCCTACTTCCAATATATATGCAATTCACATTGTCTATCCACCTCCTTCCTTTCTATTCCTTATTCTACGCTTTACAATACCTAGATCCTCCCTTTCTGTAACTATATTCCATATTTCCATATAGCCACTGCCATGACCCCTGTCACTCTATGGCTTCAAGCCTTTCCCTTTCTAATGAACTCCATAAGTATCGCTCGTGAGAAATCCTGACTTATGTCTGATCACTAAAGCAGGGGTAGAGGAGATGCCATGTAGAGCAGTTACAATTACTAACAGTTGCAGGTCCTCAGGAGAGACAATGTGGGTCTTTCAAAACTCCCTGCTGAACCGCCAGTCAAATCAATGGTATCAGTATATGGTTTATTGTTGACCTTAGCAGCCAGTACCTCATAGACATGTGTCACCTCCTCCCCATAGTCTTGGGCCTTTCTCCATTCCTCTCTTGGTTCCCAGTTGGGCAATGGGAGAATGACCTCGGCAGGGTGAGAACTCCTGAGTGATAGAGAACAAGAGCAATACGGTGAGTGAACTCATACTGATACAGCCCTCACCTTATAAACTATCCACAAGGTGCCCTAGCAACCAGGCAGAAGCTTGAAGAAGATGACTAAGAGAGGCCTTAACTGAAAGTTAAAGGGATACTGTCATGGGAAAAAAAAAAAAATTCAAAATGAATCAGTTAATAGAGCTGCTCCAGCAGAATTCTGCACTGAAATCCCATTTCTCAAAAGAGCAAACAGATTTTTTTTATATTCAATTTTGAAATCTGACATGGGGCTAGACATTTTGTCAATTTCCCAGCTGCCCCAAGTCATGTAACTTGTGCTCTGATAAACTTCAATCTCTCTTTACTGCTGTACTGGAAGTTGGAGTGATATCACCCCCTCCCTTTTCCCCCCCAGCAGCCAAACAAAAGAACAATGGGAAGGTAACCAGATAGCAGCTCCCTAACACAAGATAACAGCTGCCTGGTAGATCTAAGAACAACACTCAATAGTAAAATCCATGTCCCACTGAGACACATTCAGTTACATTGAGAAGGAAAAACAGCAGCCTGCCAGAAAGCATTTCTCTCCTAAAGTGCAGGCACAAGTCACATGACCAGGGGCAGCTGGGAAATTGACAATATGTCTAGCCCCATGTCAGATTTCAAAATTGAATATAAAAAAAATCTGTTTGCTCTTTTGAGAAATGGATTTCAGTGCAGAATTCTGCTGGAGCAGCACTATTAACTGATGTGTTTTGAAAAAAAATGTTTTTCCCATGACAGTATCCCTTTAATGAATAATGAGTTGTTTTTGGCTGCCAGGGTCAGTGAACCTACTTTAATAGCTGGAAAGAATTAGAATAAGGCGAATAGCTCAAAAAGACCAAATGAAAAGTTACTAAGAATTGGCCATTTTATTACATACAAAAAAAATAAACAAAGGTGAACCACCCCTTTAACAAGAGACAAGAGTCTTTGGTCCCCAACCGTAACAAGATGGTCACTTACCCTCGAAGTTCTAAGGATGCCGTCACCTTCACTGCCATTGTCACCAAAAACAACGAGCTGGCTGAATTAACTGTGTTACGGCTGAGATGTAAAATTATACAATTATTAACATTATTATTAACATGTATTTATATAGCGCCAACATATTGCGTAGCACTGTACAATGTAATGTATATGCAGTTGGATGCCCGATACGAATTATTATTATATTGATGTTTCTGCACTAACAGACAGATCCTTATGGCTCCGTTTTAGTCCCCTGAATTCTTTTGAAAACAGATGGAAATCTTTATCCCCCTGTACTTCTGTCTATAGCCCTCTATGGTCCTGTCTAGTGTAAATGTATCTGTATTTTCACCTCTTTATTTGCATCTGGAAGGTGACGGTGCTCCCAGAATCCTCCAGGTTACTGAAGCTCAGCTGCAGGTCTGCATGGATCTACATTAATTACAAGGTGATAATGAATCAGTAACAATTGGTTTATCCCCCCCCCTCCAAACATGATCCTTTTCACTAATGAGAGTTAACGGCAAAGACGTTAAAGGGGAGATTCACCTTTAGGGTCAGAGCACATAGGCAGATCCAGGGAGATTATTCGCCCGGCAACAAACCTCCTCTTCTTTGGGGCGACTAATCTCCCCAAACTGCCTCCCCATCACAAGGAAACTTTGGGCGACTACGGAAAACGTCCGCCCGCCGGCAATTTACATTTTAGCCGACAGGAAGGGGAATGTAGGGGAAAGTTTGGGGAGATTAGTCACCCCGTAGAAGAAGAGATTTGTCTCCAGGCGACTAATCTCCCCGAATCTGCCCTGACCATTAAGTTAACTCTTAGTTTGTTATAGAATGGCTAATTCTAAGCAACTTTTCAATTGGCCTTCATTTTTTTTTAAATAGTTTTTGAATGGTTTGCCTTCTTCTTCTGACTCTTTACAGCTTTCATTTTGGGGACCCCATCTAAAAAAACAAATGCTCTGTAAAGCTATTGCTGCTTTTTATTACACATCGTTCTATTCAGGCAAATCCGAATCCTGGTGCATCCCTAGTCTTTACTTGCAGCTTACACCAGCACTAGGGAGCCTTTGAGGACCAAAGCAGTAATTCCAGGGTTCCCTCTGCATTAGGGATGCACCGAATCCGTTATTTTAGGAGCTGAATCCTTTGTGAAAGATTTGGCCGAATACCGAAACCTGAACCATAATTTGCACATGAAAAATAGGAAAAGAAGAAGGAAAGAGAACCGCTCATGTAAAAAGTTTTTGACTTCCTTGTTAGTATGCCGAAAAGTCATGTGATTTTTTGAATTCAGATTCAGTTTGGTCAGGCACTTGGATTCGGACCAATCAGAATCTTGTTGAAAAAAGGCTTATTCCCGAACCGAATCCTGGATTCAGAGCATCTCCGCTTTGCATACTAATCCTATAAGCCATTGATCCCCAACCAGTAGCTCGTGAGTAACATGTTGCTCTCCAACCCCTTGGATGTTGCTCTCAGTGGCCTCAAAGCAGGTGCTTATTTTTGAATTCCAGGCTTGGAAGAAAGTTTTAATTGCATAAAAACTAAGTATAGTACCTAGTAGAGTCTCCTGTAGGCTGCCAGTACACATAGGGGCTAACAAATGGCCAATCACAGTCCTTATTTGGCACCCCAAGGGACTTTTTCATGTTTGTGTTGCTCCCCAACTCTTTTTACATTTGAATGTGGCTCACGGGTAAGAAAGGTTGGGGACCCCTGCTATAAGCCATCCAACTTCATTCTGCCGCTGTCACAACTGGCAACGTATTCATGTGGGTGAAACAAGTGTGACGAATCAGATGTACAAAAATGGTACAGTATGTGTGTGCAATGATGCAGAAAAGTTTGGTAAAAATCTTGCATTGTAAATAAAAAAAATAAAATAAAAATGGAGGTGAATGGCACAGATATTTTGCACTTGGCACAAAGCGTCAGTTTAAAAAAGACAAACCATCCCCCACACATACTCCAGCTGCTCCTGATACAAACCTCCGCTCCATTTTTCATTGGGTTCCCCAGCTCACACACCACAATTTCCGATTCGTTGCCTTTTTTGGGGGAACACAGAATCTTCTCCTGGAAAAACCACAAATCCAGAATGTAATCGCAGTAACCAGTTTTGATGAATCACATTGCGCCCCAATTCTCTGCACCTTCTTGCTCCCATTCTCCACTGACCTCATAATGAGCAGCTATTCATTCATAATATCACAAAGGTGATGCATTTACAGGTATAAGCCAATCAATAGGCTGATATTTAATAACAGGTGCTGTGGCTAGTTGGAGTTTGTAAGTCAGTAGAGAAAGTCCCTTACTATAATGCTTGGAAATGGCTCCAGGCAGCAATAGATATAAATCATTTTTATCACGAGCCTTATGTGGGGTATAGTTACCCTTTATCATGCCTTTTCCTCCATGGCATGATAAAGGGTAACTATACCCCACATAAGGCTCGTGATAAAAATGATGGCATCTTACTATATGTCCAGTTTATCCACCCCATACCCTAATACATATGTCCACAAACCTCTGCCTCCCCCAAAACTTGCATGTAATGTGCCCCGTTTGGCAGCCAGACGTAGAGCTCCGCCTCATAGGCTCCTTCTCCCGAATTGGCGGCATTGAACTGGACATGTACCAGGTTATCTATCCCGATGAGCAGAGGATCTGCAGACCTAGGAAGAGAAATCACAGCCAATAAGGGAGGGGACAGCCTACAGTGTCCAATGATTTCCCCCAAAACATTGGCAAAGCAAAGGTGGCGGCATCCATAGAACTTCGAGGGTAAGTGGCCCTCCTGTTATGGTTGGGGACCAAAGACTGTGTCACCAGTTGATCTTAGAGGTGGTTCACCTTTAAGTTAATGTTTTTGTATGTCATAGAATTGGTCTTTTTGAGCTAATCACCTTCTATTCTGACTCACTCCGGCTTTTAAAGGGGGTTCGCTGACCTCATGAAATAAAACACGTAGAGTGATGGCTTACCAGTTGGCAGTTAGATGCAGGTTCGGAATACAGACATTGTCATCACCGCAGTCCAGCAGTATATTAGTCTGAAGCAAGAGGGAAAGTTTTAGAAACACAGTGGACAGATATTTGAAGGGACAATGTAATAACAGGTTTCTAGTAACCCATAGCAACAGCCAGTAACATTTATTGGTCTGTGTTTTGGTGCAAATGTTGGGTTGGTTGCGTTTATGTGTTGCCAGACCTGGAGCAAATGTTGTGCTTTTAATAACATTACCCCCTATGTATTTACATGGAGAGGTTTTTAGATCACTGCTGAGTATCTCACCTGCTCCTGTAGGAAAGTGGTCCCATGCAGGGTGGGCTGGACTGTGTCCATGGACTGTGCTCTCACCAGGCTGAAGTTTACACTCATGGCTATAGGACTCAGTTTATCCTTGAACTCAGATTCTCCCTGCAGTACAGTACAAATTGGTTTAATCCTGCCTATTTCTTTTATGGAAATAACAGTTATCAGTAATCATTATAGAGAAGATGAGCTGCATATTGCTTAGATGAAGAGCTAAAATCTAAATCTAAGCCTTGCTAGATATTGTAGAGAATGGGACGTACTCGCAAGTAGGCTGTGAGGTTCTGGCAGAGCTGAGCTGAGTTGCTTTGAAGTTCCATATCTATGGTTTTACTTGGCTGCGAGGAATCTAGGAAGAAAGTTCTTCGGGCAAATCTGCTCTTCAGACGATCCAGTTGGAGCTCAGCTGAGAGACCTTGGAGGAGTAACAAAGAATGTGCAGCTTGAATGTTGAATGCGAAGGATGAGAGGGAGTAGGAGGGGGATTTAGCAAAGATGTATTGTAAGTAACCCTGAGGAGAATGCATAATAACTTGGAGAAGTTGAGAAAAGAACTCCTTGGTCAAGAAAAGATGAAGAAAATGCAGGGTCTGGGAGGTAAAAAGAAAAACTAAAAGAGGGAGTCAGCATTTCTGTGACACAATGGCCTCCCCATGCTCCTGGCTCAGTGTAGTCCTGCATTGGGTGGGTACCAGCAGAATAGTTGGCCGGGTTTTGGCCAGAAACTTCTGATTACCTGATTGTGCAGATAGTCTGTAGGTAGCCCATCTGGGTACCTGGCTATGTTGCAGGACTAGTCCCTTTTTCCCTCCCTACCCTCTCCTGAGTTTGTAGTAGCAGAATAGGGCCCAGCGCAGGCCTCTAGCTCTGTGCCCTTATTTGACGCACTAGAAGGAATGCATAGCCTAAAACAGTGGTTACCAGAGTGGTTACCTAAGTTAAGCTTGGGGCAGTGATAGGGAGGCTCAGTCTGAAGGCCACTTGGGTGATATTTGGGAAGAATGACCATCTGCTTTTCTAGCTACACCTGAAAGCCCAGCATGGAGGTCAGGTAGGGTGAGATTTCACCCTATTTCTGCATAATTTGTCAGAGTGACTCATATGCCGATAATATTCTATATCTGAGCAAAGAGGGACCTGGCCGAAGGGTGGACATTCAAGAGGTGCCCCAAGCCAAAGGGTGGACATTCAAGTTGGGCTTGAACTGAAAAAGAAACCACTACCCTAAGAGGTTATTTACTATTTCACAGGAAACTTTTAGGTGTAGGGCTGACGTATTCTTACTGATTTTCTTCGGAAGGCTACGGCCTGACGCTTGAGCACAGACGCGGATTGTGAAACTATAGAAGAAAAAAAAAGGCTTATTAATTAATGGACTAATAACATGGACTAATAAGAAATGCAACCATACATGAATATCCAGCTAGAAATTGCTCCAATATCCTTAGATGTTATGTTGTTTCCACTTACACACATCATATGTCCATGTGTATGATTGACATTGCCAGACCTGCACATGGACAACTCGGATACTTACATAACAATGCACCACAACACCACCAGCAAATGCCTAGCGGCACACCCGACCCCCCTTAGGCTACCGACCCCCCTTCTCACCAACTGACAGCAGGGCCACTCTGGGGAAAGTTGCAGAGTTTTTCATCTGGGTTCAGAGCTTCAGGGTTGAAGAACAATGAGGCCTGGAGAACAACAACAGGCTGGGTCCTGGGAGTGGAGAGTTAAGGGTGGATATCAAGGAGGGATAAGAAAAGATGAGATAAAAGTAAGACATTAATGATTGTAAAAGAGGGGGAACCTTTTTTGCCAAGGTCAGTAAATGAGGTTGAAGAGTATGAAGTTTATGGATTATACTCATCTTCTGATTATTAACACTGAAAGCCTATTTAGATGCCCCAAATCCAAAGTCTTGTCCTCCTAATACTGCCTTACATTACTACATCTGCTCTAAACAGCTGCCAATAACTTGATACTGGAACTTGGGCTACCAGGAATCCTAAACATGGATGTTAGTAACTGAGACAGAGGCTCACCTGAATATAAAGACTTTGTCTGCATGAAATGCGCCGACCAGCAGATCTACAAGAGATAAATTGACCTGTGAGAAAGGGACAGAAGGAATCACAAGGGATCTTCTCAGTAAATGTTATGTTGTACCTGGGTACCCATTGTTGTCAATATCCATCCCTCCTCTCAGTGCAAAACCAAATTGGGCTGGGGGAGGTAGAGGGCTCTCCAATATCTGTGAAGGTTGGGGGGACAGACCAGCTGGGGACCCTCGATAAATAAACACACAGCCTCCTCCAGATTCTCCTCCGAATGGAGCACCCACAGCCACATCTGGGATGGAAGGAAACACAAACAGTGTCATTAAGAAATGAGTCTGATCCAGGTAGAACCTGTGGACAGATTATGTGTGAGAGCTACCAGACTGCTTACCCCACAGGGATAAAAGAGAATATCTTCCATAGACCATATTTACTATCATGTAATCCCCCCCCCCACGAGTCTCAGGTTCTTCCGTTTGCTTATTCTTCAGGTTATACTTGAGCCTATGACTAAGGGCCCCATATTGGTGTGAAACGCATCAGGCTTTATTAACACTATTGTTAAATTGTTAATAAAATAATGGACAGAAATGATTGACTGAGGTCCTGTTTGTGCCCCTTTGATGGAAGGCAATCCACCGACCCCCGCCTGAGTTTTGGCAGTTCTATATAGCTCTACAGAGTACAATAAGTTACAACAGTGAGCTGAAAGAGAACTTCTAGAGTCCAAATTACACCTAATTATAGCAGACACCTAAATATGCTCTATGGATTTTTTAGGTGACAACTGACAGTTTAGATCCTTTAAACCTATACTGCCCAGAGCCCCACTGACAATTTGCATCAGCATCAAACAAGGGCTCTTTCCTAAAGTGTAATCCTCACCATTGAACCCATCCTGATCAATGTCCCCCAGAGGAGCAATGGAAGATCCAAAACGGCCATAGACTTGGGACCCAGTAAGGACGGGGTGGTTAAAGCTGAATTTTCGGTTTTCCCTCTGTAGATACACGTAGACCTGTCCAAACTCCTGAAGCTTCCCGCGAGTCCGCCGTTCCATGAAGAGAGGGGCTCCCACCAAAACATCATCCCTCCTGCAAACACAGTCAGTGACCCCGGCAACCAGACAGCGTTACATAGCAATACAGGAAGGCAAAGCAGCAAAACCTCAAAATATAAAACATAAATCGCTAACCGTTTCAGAATGTCGCTGTCTACAATGTATTAATGGTTATTGTGATGGCCAATAGGGATGGGCGAATTTGACCCGTTTCGTTAAAAATTTGCCGCCAGCGAAAAGTCGCAGATGCCCATTAAAGTCTATGGGCACCAAAATATTTCTGACATGCGGCGAGATTCTTTTTATGCGCATCTTTTTTTTTTTGACGCACAACGCCATACATCAGTTAATAGTGTTGCTCCAGCAGAATTCTGCACTGAATCCATTTTTCAAAAGAGCAAACAGATTTTTTTATATTTAATTTCGAAATCTGACATGGGGCTAGACATTTTGTCAATTTCCCAGCTGCCCCTGGTCATGTGACTTGTGCTCTGATAAACTTCAATCACTCTTTACTGCTGTACTGCAAGTTGCACCAATATCACCCCCTCCCTTCCCTCCCCCCAGCAACCAAAAAACAGAACAATGGGAAGGTAACCAGATAGCAGCTCCCTAACACAAGATAACAGCTGCCTGGTAGATCTAAGAACAACACTCAATAGTAAAATCCAGGTCCCACTGAGACACATTCAGTTACATTGAGTAGGAGAAACAATAGCCTGGCAGAAAGCAGTTCCATCCTAAAGTGCTGGCTCTTTCTGAAATCACATGACCAGGCAAAATGAGCCAGATTAATAAAATAAACCAAACTTACCCATCGTTGTTGACATCAGTAACGGCAACAGAGTGACCAAAGTAGGAGGCGACCTAGAGAGCAGAGAATGCAGTTCTGTTAGAGTGCAGTTCTGTTAGAGTGCAAGACTTGAGTCTCTTGTGTTTCTATAGGAAGAGACCAAGTCATTTCCCTGCCCCGTGTGTTCCTCTGTGCACAGACCCCCCTACATTATGAGTATTTACCTGTTTTCCTAGGAAGCTGATAAAAGTTTTCCACGGATTAGAAACAGTATAAATGTCAACCTGTAATAGATTTTGGCCTCTGGTTAAATATATTTATTCCATAACCTGTCGAGTATAATATACACATCAGGATTATTCTGCAGAGTCATTTACTTATTTATAGAAGTTTCCAATGCCCCAACCACCATCTACTCTCTCACTGGTTCAAGAGCCTACCCATGAGGAATAAGTCTGGACTATAACAACTGTAGGGTAGAGGGCCAAGTGTAACTCCTTAAGGGGTAGAGGGCCAAGTGTAACTTCTTAAGGGGTAGAGGACCAAGTGTAACGCTTAAGAGGTTGAGGGCCAAATGTAACTCCTTAAGGGGTAGAGGGCCAAGTTTAACCCTTAAGAGGTTGAGGGCCAAGTGTAACCTTTAAGGGGTAGAAGGCCAAGTGTAACTCCTTAAGGAGTAGAGGGCCAAGTTTAACCCTTAAGAGGTTAAGGGCCAAGTGTAATCTTTAAGGGGTAGAGGGTCAAGTGTAACTCTTAAGGGGTAGAGGGCCAAGTGTAACTCCTTAAATGGAAACTGTCATGGGAAAACATGTTTTTTCAAAACGCATCAGTTAATAGTGCTGCTCCAGCAGAATTCTGGACTGAAATCCGTTTCTCAAAAGAGCAAACAGATTTTTTTATATTCAATTTTGAAATCTGACATGGGGCTAGACATTTTGTCAATTTCCCAGCTGCCCCTGGTCATGTGACTTGTGCCTGTACTTTAGGAGAGAAATGCTTTCTGGCAGGCTGCTGTTTTTCCTTCTCAATGTAACTGAATGTGTCTCAGTGGGACATGGGATTTTACTATTGAGTGTTGTTCTTAGATCTACCAGGCAGCTGTTATCTTGTGTTAGGGAGCTGTTATCTGGTTACCTTCCCATTGTTCTGTTGTTAAGCTGCTGGGGGGGAAAAGGGAGGGGGAGATATCACTCCAACTTGCAGTACAGCAGTAAAGAGTGATTGAAGTTTATCAGAGCACAAGTCACATGACTTGGGGCAGCTGGGAAATTGACAATATGTCTAGCCCCATGTCAGATTTCAAAATTAAATATAAAAAAATCTGTTTGCTCTTTTGAGAAATGGATTTCAGTGCAGAATTCTGGAGCAGCACTATTAACTGATTCATTTTGGAATTTTTTTTTTTTCCCATGACAGTATCCCTTTAAGGAACTTAGTAACTTAGGATAACGGCGCAATTTATATACTCACAAGTCCCCTATCTTGGTATTTTGGGCTGCCGACAACAATCTCTGCAAAAGGTGAAAGACATGAGAAATAGTAATCGCCATGAAACAATAATTGCTTCGCGAGCCAATTTGGGGCAATTTAGTGGTAAATTGGACATACCGATAGTGATTTCAATTGCTGGCAATGGAGAGACATTTTCGGGAGATATGCTGCCCGAAATCTGCCCTTATACTACAGCCATGCTTATTACACTAGAAACACTCCCAATCTCTTGGCACTACTGTAATTCAGGGTCCCATGCGCCCCCTTACCTGGGGTATTATCACCTGTAAACTCTCCATAGGCCACGGAGAAACCTACACAGCAAAAAAGAGAACATTGTTAATAAATGCCACTGGGGATGCACCAAACCCAGGATTCGGCCAAGATTCTGCCTTTTCCAGCAGGATTCAGTCCAATTCCTGCCGGGCTGAATTAAATCTGAAACCAAAAAATCACGTGACTTTTCATCACACAAACAAGGAAATCAAGAATTTCTTTTCTCTTTCCTGAAACTTTCACAAAGGATTCGGCACATCCCTAATTGCCACAAGCAGGACAAGCTCAGAAGAACTTTCCTCTCTGTGTTGGATCAAGCATTCAGACAAAGTTCTGAAACTCAAGTGTCCCTAGGAATCTACCGAATTTCATACAAACGCCCCATGGTTAGATACTCATGGCTGTGTTGAGCTCTTTTGATAGAAACAGATAGAAAAGCAGAAACACGAATCTAATAAAAAAATAGTAATGGCCCCATGGATACCTTTGTATGAGTCAAAGGAGGATCCAATATACGGGGAGATCTGCTGGCCAGGGTACGACTGAAGGAGAGATGATGAAGCGGGTCTTGCTAGAATATTGGGGAGTCCTGCTGTGACGTACAGGCCTAGAGATTTGTAAGGAAGAGAAAGAGAAGAAGCAAAATGATTACAATATTTTCACAAGGTGAGGGTTGTGCTGGGGTAAATATAAATGGAATAGCGTGACCCCTATAGTAGAACTCATTAAAAACAGTGATGAATGTGTGAGTTTGACTATTTTGGACGCATTACTTCCACATGAACATTTTAAGGAGGCATTAACACACGTCCCCTCTATTCTTTACAACAGAAAAAAAAGGATTGTATAGAAAGAAATAGAGACATTTAGATGGACAGACAGAAATACTATTGAAACATTGAAGATAAAACATTGAAGGGGGAATATCTATTTATCTAGATAGGGTACAGAGGATAAAAGTACTGTCCACTCACCTTGAAAATAACCCCAGGGTGCTCCAGCTAACAAAGTACCGTCCTGCATGGGGAGAAAATATATTGAAAAAGCCCCGATTAAAGCCCCTGGATAACTGGTGAATAGCTGCTTCCATACATCAGATAATCTGCTTTACCTGTAGAATGAAGCCCCCAGCTTCTGTGCCATCACAGGCCAAAATTTGCCCAATAAGTTTAGGCTTAATGAAAACAATAATTTCTCAGCCACTGAGCCAGATTTCTACAAATCTACAACCAGCGGCTCATGAGTAACATGTTCCTCACCAAACCCTTGGATGTTGCTCCCAGTGGCGTCAAATCAGGAGCTTCTTTTTGAATCTCAGCCGGAGGCAAGTTTTAGTTGTATAAAAACCAGGGGCACTGCCAAACAGAGTCTCAATGTAGACTGACTGTCCACATAACCAACCACAGCCCTTATTTGGCACCCCAGGAACTATTTTTCCCAACTCATTTGAATGTGGCTCACGGGTAAAAAAAGGTCCGGACCCCTGATCTGGAGCAACCAAAAAGAATTCAGCCCAAATCTTTTCCTACCTTAAGGTGGCCATACACTGAGAGATCCGCTCGTTTGGCAATGTCGCCAAACGAGCGGATCTCCCTCCGATATGCCCACCTTGAGGTGGGCAATATCGGGCTGATCCGATCGTGGGCCCTAGGGCCCAACGATCAGATCCTAACCATGCCTAAACGGGCGGTCGGATCGCGGGACCACATCAACGAATAGATGCGGCCGCGATCCGACGGGATTTTTTGTCCCAACCGATCGAGATCTGCCCGACTTTCGGCCAGATCTCGATCGGTGAAGCCCGTCGGGGGGCCCCATACACGGGCCAATAAGCTGCCGACACGGTCTGTCTGCAGCTTTTAACGACCCGTGTATGGCCACCTTTACACGTTGGCTTTCCAGTAATATCTAGAGAAGAAAATCATTGTTTTTCCTGCCACTGATATTCAGGCCTGATCTTATCATCTGGCCAACAATGGAAACATACTGTGGCTCTATAGACATTTATGTGTAGAGGAACTCACCGCACCATGGGGTCCTAGTCTGACAACAATTTTGAACCTGCCCAGTAGATCTCTCGCCACTTTTCAAGCAAATATCAGTTGGGCAGGCTATCGGAAAGCCCCCTATGTGGGTCAATTCACAATCCCTCCTAGCTGTGGGTATTTGAGAGAATCCTTCTAGAGAGGTTCTCCAACCCTTGTGTACTGGAATAGCAACTGATACACTTACCTTATTTATGTCAGTGCTGAAGCCCAGCTCACAAAATCTTCTGTCTGCCTCTGCAGAAAAAAAAGACAATGGGATTGGGTCAGTTCTTTAGCATGTGCGCATTCTTGTTATCAGGAGCCAAAATAAGCCCTGGTATTCCAAGTACAGAGAGGCCCAAGCAACCCCCTCCAGCCCACTAAAGAGTGTCTGTCTATGGCAACTTACAGCAGACCCTCTGGCATTTGCTAGTACCCACAGATTGCCAGTCCGAGCCTGCTTGTTATATAAATAAATTGAAAGGACTATACCCGATATGCTACAGGGCAGGGTCAGTGTTTGCACATGTGAAAGCAAACTCTACATTTATATCTATAATGCCCAGCAGTATATCTGGACCATAGCTAAGAATGCATACCATAATGACGCTCCATTTTGCTCTCCCTGCAGGGGGCAAATTCATAGATGTCCTCCAGGTTGTTAGTTATGTAACATGTCCCAGTGGGAGTCGTACCAGACTCACTGCCCAGTTTCATGACATTCCACTGCTGAAAGGGTGCACAGGCCTGAGGGATATAAAGCAAAAACGGTTAACTGGACAGGGGAGCAGATTTATATGGTGCAATGTGCCCTTATGGGCAAAAAATGTTATTTCAGGGGGCATGGATCTTGGATGGGGCTTGCAAAGGAACTGGTGCTGGAGAGTCTGTGGAAACCCTTTTGAGGCTTCTCAAATCCAAAGTCTACTCAGAGTGTTGCAGTGCAGTGATATTCTGGACCGAGGCCTGGCTAAATAATTGGTTTAATTGGGTAAAGGTCATCAGAATAAAAATGCTGCCCCATAGGGTCCTCTCTGCATGGACTGTTGATATGAATGGGTTTACGTAAAGTAGAAGAACCAAGAAGTGCCTGTTGCATTACTTAAGAGATACTAAGATAATGTTCTGCATTTAAACAGGCATAGTGGCCAATGTACTCACAATGGCAAAGTCTGCACCAGATATAGACCTTTAACCCATTGAAGAAGGGCATCAAAGCTATTCAGCGCTATTGGGAAACCCAGTTATGAAAAGGATCAAGCAGAATTTTTTTTTAGACTGGAGACTTAAGGGGAAAGATGATCGTTTATATGGAAACTGTAAAAGAAACATTCTGAAAGTTCCTTCAATAAAAGAATCTCGCCCGGGGGCATGTAGTTATGACAGGACGTGGGCAGGAGATTATAAAAAAAAAAAAGGAGAAATTTCAGCTCCAGTTACGGGAAGTTAATAAAATGTATTGCCTACTGTGAAACCATAGACAGTTTCATTGCTTTCTGTTTCCTCTGGAGCTAATGTAGTAGAACATACGAGTTGGGATGAACTATACATCGGAATAAAACCTATGTTAAAGGCTTGCCTTCTTCCTCCAGCCCAAACCACACCTCTAAGGAAACCTAACATTTTTCTGTTTGCCTCAGTGGGCTTGGCACATACTTGGGGTGCAAGATCACTGCATTCTGATGAATTTTGCGACCATTGGGTTCTTAATCAGAGGAGGTGTGGCCTTACAGACTCTTATCCCTTCACACCCCTCTTAAAAACCAAAAGAGGTCTTCAAGTGGTGCGAGATGGCACCCACCAGTTCCCTACTCTGTTTTTTTATGACCCAGAATGGCAGACAGGGCAGTATTGGGGGTCCCAAGTGGTTTGGTTCAAGAGGGTGAGACTGGCCGATGGAGAGGCCTTGAGTTTTTTTTCTACAAGTACATTATCAGCTTCAACAGGTAGAGGCTAACTGGTGTTCACAAACAACTGGAACAAAGTTTATGTCTAGACCAATAGGTCAGTAGTTCTTTAATGGTCTGCAACACAAAGTGGCCAACCTTGCATGAGAGATGACCCTGTGGATAATTAAAACTTGTGGGAAACCTTAAGTGTAGGGCTTTTGCATCATCTATTGTGGGTGAAGGTTCTTGGTGTGGCACTAATGCAGAGAAGCTGAAGGCTGCATACATTTGGGTATGGGAAGTATGAAAAAGTGGTCAGTCAAAACATTACCACAATGGCTGTGTTCCAGGTTCTGACTGTTGCCCCAAACCATTGGTTGGACTTGAAGATCTTCATGGTGTATCCAGCAAACGGAATACTTCGATCACCTTTAGCAAGATATCATCAAATAATGAACAGAGAGGGGTTGCAAAGTATCGGGTACAAGTCATGGCTTCAAGGTTTTTAATAACAGAGAAGCCCAGAAGAAGGAAACAGATATTATATCATAGGGAAAGACAGAGGCAAAGTATAGGTAGACTGGAAGACAACAGGGTTTACAGGGAATATGTTGGTAATTTCCCAATGCAACAACTTCCCACCCACAATCCAGATATAAGTGATGCACCTTATTCCCACAAAACCCTATTTACTCCCATTGGGGCATAATGTTACCTGTACTGTCAAATTTTATGTTGACACAGCTACTGCCCTTAGGCTTCCATGGACATAGGAAGACACCGCCACCCATTGTGACGTTTCTCTGGGATGTCTGCATTCTTGGAGCACCCACCACGATGCTCATCCTTCAGCAAAGGGAGAAAGTTATCATTAACAAAAATAAATATCTCAAATCCACAGGGATTACAGTAGCAATATGCTTAAAAGAGGCAGTATACCCCCTTGTGTCAAGAGCTCAGTGGAAGGGGCTTGTGCTGAACATTCTTTTTGTCCATTATTTTAAGAAATATCAATGCTTTTTCCTAGTTGCACTAAAGTGGCTGAACTTGAAACTTCTTTCACTTTCCACATCTTGTCCAACTTTCTGGTTCTGCCAAGTTACTGTATGAGGAGAAGGTTACCAGTCCACAGAGAAGCCGTGCAAGAGCATAGTGGCCCAAGCGTTTCTGCTGAGATGGGATTTGGCATAAGTGCAGTCAGCAGTTAAAGGAACCTCCAAATAGATATCACTATGTAATGGCATTGACATATCCATTTTAAGTGATGATGGATGAAGATCCCTGTCACAATGTTACTGGACTTACCCTTGGTCAGCAGTATTGTAAAAGTCCATGGAAAATCCAAAGTGGCTTCCAGGAGGTCCAGAGAGGGTTTGAGGCTTCTTATCCAGATTCAGATTTTGGATGAAGGCCGGTAGAAGGAGAAGCAGCCATGGCACCATTGTCTGATGCTCAAGCTATGGACAGATCTGAATGCAAAAGATTATCAGCCCTTTTCTCTTTCATGAAACCCTGACACTTTCTGTCAACATTCAACTTCTAGTTCTTCCCATTTCCCACCACACTGCCTCAAACACAGAAGATACTGGGTACCCCTATACCAACTTTCCCTATTTCTTTCCAGGCCAGTCATCCACACCTTTTCATCTGTTCTTAGCCTCATTTCTCCTTATGTACACATCCACCGCCTCCCACTTCCCCAGGTATAGCTTACAAGTTATTGCTTACTTAGTCATCAACTTTATCGGAACTCTACAATCACCCATTGTCATAATTCCCATAACTATACCCATTGTTCTACAGAATGGAGTCAACAGCATGGAGAGCAGGAATGAATAGCACATTTAATCACTTTCTGGATCTTTATATGGTAAAATAATAATGAAACAATGTCCCTGTGTATCATTACACATACATTCCACTTCACTCCAAAGCCGGCCACCTCTCTGGTTTCTCTTGGTCGATATAACCTGCTTTCATCCTCCTCCACTGTCCCAAAATAATGTTCAGTAATCAAGAGTCTATTAATTACCTGATGGTACAAAGAAGTTACAACCAAAGTAGATGGGCACCAGTGGATCTGCTGCTGTGTTTCTCTCTGGGTACATTCACCACCGCAGATCTGTCTCTGTCCTGGTCTCCTTGTGTGTGATGACAAAGTACATTTCTTTTTATCATGTAAGTACAGTGCAGTAGGAGGCAACAGGAAATAGAAACCAAGATGTTTGTTCCCAGGAAGTACTAGAGATGAAGGGCAGAAAAAGCCAAATAAAGCTCAGAATTAATGAAAATGTAAGGCAGGAGGGGGAGGTCACACATATAATCTGAAGAACTTCCCCTTAGGTTAAACTGGCTGCAGAAATATGTAGAAGACTCTGTGGTAGTGACCAGGTCTGACCCACAATTTGGGAATTAATCAAAAAGTCCACTGTTCATTAGCAGTCACCTGATCACTTTGTGGATTACGTGCTGGATCAGAAACACGTTCTTCAAGTTTCTACAGCACCTTCACTCAAATGAGAGACCAAAGACTTGTGATCTGAGCTTCATTAAGCCCATTATAATGGAGAAAACGGTCATACACAATGTCCTTGCACCTTCTTGTACTTACCTATATTATATACAATTTGCCAGCTGCAACTCTTTCGACACACAAGGCAAGTGAACCGTTACTATGAGGAGATACAGTAAGTACAGAGAGTCTTCTCTCCACCCAGATGCCAGCCACTCTCTTGCAGGTGTAAAGTATGCTTCTTTGCACACTGTTTTAGTAAATGAGCCCTTACAAGGAGGTCCAGCCTTGCATTTCTTTAAAGAACCCTGCCCCACGTGGGCACTTTGATTGCAGTTTGAAAGATGACACTGGTACAAAGGATCCAGACGTCATCAAATGACCCTTTGAGCTTTCTTATCACTCTTCTCTAAAGCTGGCCATAGACGCAAAGATCAGATTTTCAGACCGCGTGTGGAGAGTCCCGACATTTTTCGTCCGGCCGAGATCGGTCGTTTGGTCGATCGGACAGGTTAAAAGATTTCTGTCGGCTGCCGATAATATCTCTGCGTGTATTGCCGATCGTACCATTCAGAGGGAGACTGTCACCAGCTTTGGTCGGACATAACTTTCGTACGATTGCTGTCAGGGGCAGAACATCGGCTGATCTGTTCTTTTCTACTTTATTTTATCTGAATGGTTAGTGGCAGTTTGGGAGATGGAAAAGTCCGATCGCACGATGATTCGTACGATCGGATCTTTGCGTCTCTGGCCAGCTTAAGGCACCTTGGAGCAAATTATCTCCATGGACCTCTTACGGTGTGCATCTGACCAGTAGCAATTATATATATAAGGGATACTCTGCAATCGCTAAATAAAAATTGCATATATTGCAGCTCCTTGTTGAAGAATCGTCAACTATAGCTTTTAAATGTGATAAAAAGTTGAAGTGCATCTTACACACCTCAAATACTTTAAAGGAAAAGGGAACCTTCGAGGGACAAATGTTAAGGAGCGATTATAATCGCTAACCTGACAGTTGGAGCCGGTGCTCCTGAAAACTGTATTTCTGTAGCACTATGTAGCAATCTTCTTCCACTTCTTCATTCTTCTCTGCGGCTTAAGGCTGGAAATAAAAAAATTCGAATTACGCTGGAGTACTTATTGCTGGCCTAGATTTTATACCTGACTCCAGCAAGAAATGGGATTGCTGCTTCAATTGCATTTTCAGTAACGCAAGCTCTAAAAAAGCCTGTTGTATCTCACTCATTTTGCGATTAGGAGTCAGCCTTTCTTCCTGGGTTTTAAGATCATTCATCTGCTTTGGAGTGATAGTGTTGTGTGGTTAATGCGCAGATATAAATAGAAGGGAACTTTTGTCTGACACAAACAGCTTGAAATATTTGCACTTTGTGTTTTTAGGAACTGTTCGTACGAGAGGATTATCATTTCAAAACAACACAAGTTTCCATAGTTTCAAACTCAAGAATCAAGCAAATAAATGTGAATGGTATGGCCACCATTGTATAGTCATCCATTGTAATGTTTCATTCCAACATAATGGAATGCTCAGCCAAGAAACAAACAAATATCCATGGTACACATATCAGTCGAGACCACACAGCATACAGATACCAAAAATCAGCCAAAACTAATTTCATCAGTACATATATGATCAAGCTTTACTCTACCATACTGAACCATTACTCTATTTCATCTCCAAAATCTTCTCATACATTTCCTTGAACCAAAGTGTGTGCACCCACAGCTAAACCAAAATATAAACCATAAACAGGGGCATAACTACAGAGGAAGCAGACCCTGCGTCTGCTGGGGGGCCCAGGAGGTATTGGGGGCCCAATGAAACCCTAACTATTGAGCAATCTCAATATATATTGGTAAAACAGGACAACCTCTGGATATGTAGGGGACCATAAAATTAATCTGCTGTGGGGTCCAGTAACATCTAGTTACTCCACTGACCATAAAAGATCCCGTGCGGAATAAATTGGCGTCAAATCCTGCTAAAATATTTGAAAAGTGGTGCATCAATATGTTGACCTATTGCTGAAGCCATTGAAGTACATTTTCTAAGGCCAAGGGTAAAGGTGTTCGAAGCCTTAGGGCTAGTCCACACGGGGAGATAGCGACGCGTTTGCGGTCGCGGCGACAAAGCGCCGCGACAGTCGCCGCAGGCGACAGTTTTGTATGGGCGCCTATGTAAAAACGCCTGTGCTAACCACACGAGGCGATGCGCTTTTCAACAGTCGCCTGAAAAAGCCTGGCGAGGCATTTTCAGGCGACTGTTGAAAAGCGCATCGCCTCGTGTGGTTAGCACAGGCGTTTTTACATAGGCGCCCATACAAAACTGTCGCCTGCGCCGGTCGCGGCGCTTTGTCGCCGCGACCGCAAACGCGTCGCTATCTCCCCGTGTGGAATAGCCCTTAAAGGTACACAATTCATTTTCAAAAACAGGTTCTTCTTAAATATTAAGAGAGAACTTTTGACAGAAGGTCATATTTCTGTTGCAGGGCTTTCCTTTGCTTTAATAAAGCTGGCTGCCCAACTATGGTGTCAACAAATCTATAGATAAACATTTTTCCCTTTTACCTTTACTTACCTTCTAAACCTTACTAGTAAAGCTGACAATACATGTAATGTTCTACTCATTTGGCAAGGTCACCAAAGTAGCAGATCTTTCACCGATATGCCGAGCTTGAGGTGGGCAATATCTGAACATTTGGCCCTTGGGCCAACAAACGGATCATAAAGGCTGGTATGCTGCCCGTCAGGTCAAGGACTGCATCAACACACAGGTTCGGTCCACAAATCAAAGGGAAAATCAAACCAGCCAGCCCAAGCAAGGCCACCTTATGTCTTATAATAAAATGGCAGAACAATAAGAGGCCCATTTATCAAAGGTCGAATTTTGAATTCATGTAAAAAATGTTTAATTCGAATATACTCACGATTCACTGGGAGGATATTTAAGAAAATTTTGAATGTTTAATATTCGATCAAATGGTTCCGACCTGAAAATTCGTACGAACCGAGTTTTTCTCGGATGTCAGGAAGGCTATTAACATCTCCAATCTCTGCCATTGACTTCAACATGAATTTGGAAGGTTTTAGGTGGAGAATATTCGAATTCGGACTGTTTCCATGGTCGAAGTGTGACAAATCTCACATTTGATTTTACATTCGGACAGGGGGATTATAATTCAAATGTGTGGATTTTGAAAGTCGAAAATTCGAATTTACTATTCGACCCTTGATAAATCTGCCCCTAAATATCTGTAAATATTTAGACCTCTAAAGTTGGTCAAAGTAACAAAGGTTTCTTCATGGCTCCATTGCAAACACAGAGATAGAAAGTGATGTTCATTAGTGATGTGCGGACCAGCCCGACACCCATGGGTTGGCGGGTTTGTGGTGGCTTCAACACACCATTGTCAGATAGCGGGAGGGTTTGGGTTGAGCTCTTCCTTCCACTCTACCCGTCCATCTTGTGCCGGCTTCCATCTCCAGTTACGTGCCTTTTATAGACTCGCGTCTCTATAAAGTGGCGTGCCGGGTTAGGATCAGGTGGAGAAACCGCAGGTAAGGATTTTAACTCGACATTACTATCACATCACTAATGTTCATGTCTAAAGGCCAATGGCACACAGGGTGTTTTGCCTATACACTTGCGTGGCTGTTCTTCAAGAGTAAGCACACAGGCTAGCTGGACCTACACCACAAAACAGTGGCATTGGGATAGACGTTGTCTTTTCTTGACAAAGCTACATCACAAAATGACACTGGCTTTTAGACAAACCAATTGTTCTTTTATTAGTCTCTTACAATATTATGTTTTACTCTGCAATCCTCAAAGGTTTTATTACTCTTTGTACATTTGTATCATACATAGAAACTTCAAAAAAAAAAGATAAAATATACATGCCACAGCAGCAGAAAGTAGCAGAAAACTCTACATGTTTGCCCTTCAGAAGTAGATTATTGTACAACTACAGCAAGAAACAAAAAAAATATTTTATACAGAGTGCAGATGCCTTATTAAACAATTTAATAAGGGGTGGCTTCTTCCACCAGTACGTCCTCAGCTTTAAATTCTGTTGACATCATTCTACTGCAACAATATGGGGGGGGCAGATACACGGCTCGGTTACTGCTGATAATGTTGGAGTCGCTTAACAAACACTGTTGCAATGATTTGGGAGTAAATAAAAGACTTTCACCTTCTGGTTGATCTCCAAAAATTAGAACATGGGAGTAAAACCTTCACACTTAAGGGTAAGCCTAATTACCAAGGGTGTACTTAGAAAGTAAAAGAGGAGCACAGCTAATCTTAAATAATGTAAGAAATGGGAATGATCCACAAAATGAGCCCTACATTGTCCCCAACTGGAAAGTGGAGTGCCTATGGAAAGGGCCAGAGGTCCTCTTCATTTGTGGATGTTACCAGCTGTGTCAAGGCATACACAGACCATAAATTAAGTGGACTTGTAACAATTAGGAGATATGTGAATTTCATGTCCCGTGGCTTGGTGGGTGTTGCAGGTCTTGGCCTGAGAAAATGGGGTGAAGCAGAGGGTGGAGATGCAAAGCGGTGGCAGCGGCGGCAGTTGCAGGGCGAGGAGCAAGCAAAGTTGGATAAAGGGCAGCATGGGGAACATGGTGAAGAGTGAGGGGTCCAGCAGGATGAAGAGCGGAGGCAGGGATGATGTGAATGGGATGACTAGCAAGAAAGGCAGCTGGATGGGCAGGAATGAGGGAATGAGTTAGATGGGAAAGGGAAATTGGAGCAAGGTGTGGCTGAGGGATATGGTGCACTTGGGCTAAGGGTTGATGGTGTGGTGGAATGCCGATAGCTGCAGCAGCTGCAGCATGCTGTAAAATGGCATGCTGAACAGTGGTAATGGAGGTGGCGGATGCTGAAGGGTGTGCCTGCTGTATGTGAATAGGCTGCAGGGCTGGGGTAGCAGGCTGGAGAGTTGGTGTAACAGCACCAACAGGGAAGTTCTTAACTTGTTTCGCCAAAAGCTGTTGTTGAATATGCTGCTGAGCTGCCTGCTGTAGCTTGCTGTACTTCTCCATCTCCTCAGGGGTAAAAGTGATTGGCTGACTCTCCAGTGGGGCCAATGACCCATCGTCCTCTTCTTCATCCTCTTCTTCATTATCATCTTCCCCTTCAGCATGCCCTGAACCTGGATCTACTGCTATGGGTGGAAAAGTGGGAGGGTGGAAGAACTCTGACTCAGGAGGTGGGGGCATCACCCTTCCGTGAAGAGGTGGAAATGGCAGATTTCCGTTGCCTAGAGGATGCTGTGCTGTGCCCTCTCCAAAACCTGGTGGTGGAGGGTTAAAACAAACTGTTGCTTCAGGGTTCAATTGCTCTGTGGTACTTTCAGGAGGGTCTGGTACTATAGGGTTCTCCACTTTCACAGACTTCCCCTCTTGCTCCTGCTCTTCTTCTACAGTCTCTGGCAAATCTCCTGTTTCATTCTCTCCCTTGCGAGGTGCCTCAACTTTTGGAGTAGCTGGCAGTTTTCCAATTAGGGGTAACGTCTGTGGTTTAGGGCCAATAGCAGGGGGAAGCTTGGGGCCAAAATATCCCTGAGGTGGGTCTTTTACTTTTGCCCCAGCCTTACTGCTACCAGAGCTGCCTTCGTTTTTCTCCATTCGCCGTGACTGGATTTTTTCCAGTAACTGCTTGGCAGTCAATGAGCCTCTCCCCACATCTTTTTCAGTGCTCCTGCGAGGAAATGTGGAACAACTGGCTCCTCTTGATTCAGTCGCTCGACTAACTTCTCTTCTGCTTCCTGATCGGCTGTAATGAGGGGAATGCGATCTATATATTTTGGATAGATTGAAGTCCCTCCTGCCACCCCTACGGCTGTCAACACTATCTCTCCCATGTGACCCTTTTCCAGAGTGGCTGCGGGCACTAGTGCTCCGATCTCTACTGTAGCTTCGGCTCCGCTTCCAGCCATGACTAGTTATACTACGGCTTCTCCTTTTGCTGCGACTTCGACTGCTACTACTTGACCTTCCTCTGCCTCTGCCCCGACTGCCCCTAGAACGGCTTTGACTTCTTGATCTACTCCTACTGTAATCAGATGAAGAGTATTTACGCCTAGTGGAATGTCTCTTAGAAGCTGCAGAGTCAGAGTCTGAGCCAGGTGAACGCTTGGATCGGTGTCTCGAGCCACTGCTGTAGTCACTGTAATCGCTGTCAGAGTAACTTGGGTTATGACTAGATCTGCTTCTGTCTGTGGACCCTCCAGAGCTGGAGGAGTAAGAGCGGCCTCTTTTTGCTGATTTTGATCGGCTCCTGGAACGGTCACTGGCTGAATCGTCTTCATCGCTGTATCGGGACATGGATTTTTTCCTGTTTGAGGAGTCATCATCTTCGCTGTCGTAATCACCGCTGCTTTGCCGACTCCTGGCCTTGCTGGGGGCATGCCGATGGGAGGAAGATGGAGCATGTGGTAGAGTAAGAAGGGGTGTTGGGTTATGTTCTGTTTTGGTCTTTTTATTCTCTGGTCCTTTAGAGGAAACCGCAGGCTCTGGTTTAGTGTTGCTAGCAGTTCTCCCAGCTATATTATCATCTAGTGTTTTCTTTGGAGCAATCTCTCTAGTGCAACTCATCCCTGCTGGAGATATTACCACCTCGGTCTCTTCCAACTTTACTGAGGTTTTGGAAGCACTTTTTGACTTTTTGTGCTTCTTTCTTTTCTTGGATTTCGGCTCGAGACCCTCCTCTGCTTCTCTATGTTTACGTTTTCGCTTGCTACTCTTCTTGTGTTTCTTTTTTTTCTTGTGCTTGTGTGACTTCCCAGTAACATCCTCTTTGCTTTCATCTTGAGTCTGTTCAGGTTTACTTTCCCCTGTAACGGAAGAGGTAGGTTTCAACGGGGTCCTGCATGTGTGCACCGCTGGGTTGACTTCCTTCTTGACTTCAGCTATACAACTGGGACCTTTAATTTGCTCACTAACAGACTGAGTGTCTTTGTTTGTCTCTGGATTATCCTTGGATTTCTCGGCACCCTTGCCCTTGCCATCTTTGTTCCGGGAAAGCTTGAAGTCAAAGTACAAAGGATTGCAACTATATGAGATGGGAGGATCAGCCTGGGTGAATATTAGGAGTTCAGAGGGCCACTGCAGGACAGTAGTTTCGTCCTTGCTCAGGACTGGAAAAAAAGGTCCAGTTGGATGTTTAGGCCTCTCTGGCTGTTCCTTCTTTGGTACCTCTGACTCCTTGGCAGGCTCTTCGTTGAGTGTAAGGTTAGCCTTTGCTTGATCAACTGCAGCGGCACTTTCTTTTTTTTCTGCTTTAGTCCCACTGATAGAAGCACTGGCCTCCTGCTGCAACGCTGCTGCTTTTCCCTCAGTAACTGAAGACATTTCAGCCTTATTCTCCGGGGATTTGACAGTTTTGGCCTTGTTTGGGGCAGCAGGTTTCTTTTCTTCTTTTTGCAGGACATTCTCAGTTTGAGTTTGTTCTGTGGCTCTCATGAAGAGCAAGAACTGGAAGTTAGGTTTTACTTTACAGTGTGCAGGTGGCATGTAGTGATAATACTCTGGTTCCCCAGCCTGCCCCCCTCTTTCCTCGTTTTTCATCTTCTTCAGTTTGGATAAAGTGCTTGCAAGGGATGCGCCACTATCAACTGGAGTTTCTTCTTCTTCTGCTTTGTCTTCAATTCCTTTGCTGTTTTCCTCCTCACTAACCTTTAGAGGCCCCAAAAAATCAAGTGGTGCTTTCTCCTCCTCTGTTTCCTCCTCTGCTAGTCCTACCTCCTCCCCAACATCTTTGAAGACTGCAGCCGAAGATTCTAACTTTACTGGCGTTTTTTTAGCAAAAGAGAAAGAAAAGCCCACTTTCTGTTGAGAAGCTGTGCTAGCTGGGCTTTTGAATCCAAAGCTGATGGCTGGGGCAACAGGTTGGGTTACAGAAGAAGATTGAGACACCATGTCTTCCTGTGTAGATGTTGGACTGTCTTGAGCCACTACACTGAAACCAATCGCTGTATCATCATCTTCAACTCCTTCCTCATCCACAGAAATAGTGGTGGCTTTAAACATGGGACCACTACCTGGAGCACTGCTGCAAGGCAAAAAAAAAAAAAAGGAAGGGTTAAAAGTCAGGAAGATGGTAAATAGGTAAACTGTATTTATTTATTAATATATATATATATAATACATATAACACGTTCAACCCAACATCACAGCTATGGGGCTAAAATAAATAAAAAAATGTACATCATGTGACCATGAGGTACGGTCCTTTGGGGTGTGAGCTTACATAAAAGAGGCAATGAACAGCTATTTGGGACAGAAAATAGAACTTGCACTAGGGCTCACAGGTTAGTTATAAAACCCTACATTATTAAAGGTAGAAAGAACCACATTTATGCATTTTAAGTGTAAGGGTGCCGTGTGTTTCCAGGACTGAGGCTCCTGGCACCACATAAATAAAATACCACCATCGAGCTCTGCACCCACAGGAACAAATTAATTTCTCATGAATTCGTCTCTAACAGGAAAGGTACCAGATTAATAATTAAATTACCAACTGGTGGAGATCTCTGCAACACCCCACATGCCAATTACACAGCAGTCGGTATGTAAATTATGATAAGTAATACACTTTAAAGGACAAGGAAAGTTAAACTAGAAGAAGTAGGTAGAAATGTTGTACATTATGTTTTGGGCTTCTGTGCCAGCCAAAGATAACCACAGCCCTTTAGCAGTAAAGATCTGTGTCTCCAAAGATGCCCCAGTAGCTCCCCATCTTCTTTTCTGCTGATTCACTGCACATGCTCTGTGCTGCTGTCACTTACTGAGCTTAGGGAGCCACTCACAATATACAGTACACATAGAATAGAAATGTCACAATATAAGGCTGATTAGTAATTAATACACATAATTACTACATGGCAGCACAGAAACCAGTGCAATTAGCATCAGAATTGAATAATCAGCAAACCTGTAGCATCAGCTTATATTACAGCCAGGGAAGCTCATTTTCTGCTGGATAATTAGTGACGAGCCCTAAGCTTAGCTTTTCAACAGCCAATCAGAGCCCACTGAGCATGTGAGTGTCACAGACACTTTCCAAGATGGTGACCCCCTGTGACAAGTTTGAAGTCCTGGATCATTGCTGCTATTGACAAGCTCAAACTTTAGCCTCGTGCAATAAGTTCACTATGTAAAATATGCCATTTTCATGTCTATTTGTTTTTAGGGTTTAGTTCTCCTTTAACAATGTCCAACAATAAAACAGAACTAGACACACACACACAGAAGTAATTCACACGGATTAAAGAGATTATAACGTACCTTTCTGCTTGTTTACGCTGTTCTGCTAGTTCCAACAACCGACGCAAAGCCTTCTCCTGCTTGCGCTCATCCTTCCGTGAGCGAGACGATACATTCCGGGCGAATTCTCTCTGCTTCAAGTCCTTAAGCCTCTGGAGTAGAAATAAAGAAAACGATGAAAAAGTCTCAGGAGTAGCGATGCAGAGAGCAGGATGATTAGTCTGTGCCTATGCAACACTACTTTCCCAGTGCCTTGTCTTTGTTTCTAGCTGATCTCTTTGCCATGTTCATTGCATTCCCTGGTGGATCTCGGGTTTCCTGGTGTTCTCTCTAACCTTGCTTTTAGTCTGATGGCTAGACTTTCCCATGGCACTGCTTATGGTCTGTCTGAACTTCCAGCCTGATATCTGGGCCTATTTGTCGTCTATATTTTTAAAAAAAAACAGAAAGGAGAAGATTTCTGTGCTCTTGGCTGTTAAAGGCACACTGAACATTTCACTCTCGCTATAAAAAATAATCCTAAAATCACAATAGATTAGATGTTGCAGTGATTCAATTCTAATCGTTTTAACAGCTCCCCCCTACCAGTGATTAACCCTTTAGTTGCCCTTTAAATTCCCTGGTACAAATGTGAAGATTTGTGACTGAATTCACACGCAAGGATAAGTTCCCTGTATGCCAGAATAATCACAGAATATCCTTAAAACAACAAATCTAACAGAACTTTTGAGTTATGTATAAACAAGTCCCATCCTTTGCTGATGTTCATGCATATCAAAAAAAGGGAGTTGTATATACAAAATCGTGCACCCTATAAGCTCATTTGGATTTACCCATTTGGATTTCCTTAAAGGGATTCGGTTGTGATTTTTATGATGTAGTTTTTATTTCTAAATGACACTGTTTACACTGCAAATAATTCACTGTACAATATAAAATGTCATTCCTGAACCAGCAAGTGTATTTAGTTGTAATATTGGTGTGTAGGTGCATCTCAGCTCATTTTGCCTGGTCATGTGATTTCAGAAAGAGCCAGCACTTTAGGATGGAACTGCTTTCTGGCAGGCTGTTGTTTCTCCTACTCAATGTAACTGAATGTGTCTCAGTGGGACCTGGATTTTACTATTGAGTGTTGTTCTTAGATCTACCAGGCAGCTGTTATCTTGTGTTAGGGAGCTGCTATCTGGTTACCTTCCCATTGTTCTGTTGTTTGGCTGCTGGGGGGGGGGGGAAAGGGAAGGGGTGATATCACTCCAACGTGCAGTACAGCAGTAAAGAGTGACTGAGCACAAGTCACATGACTGGGGGCAGCTGGGAAACTGACAATATGTCTAGCCCCATGTCAGATTTCAAAATTAAATATAAAAAAATCTGTTTGCTCTTTTGAGATATGGATTTCAGTACAGAAGTGATGTGTTGATGTGTGAAGTGTTTTTCCAATGACAGTATCCCTTTAAACACATTGAAGAGGCCATAAAGAAGATTCTCACCTGTTTGTGTGCGTGGTCATAGGAGTTGATGTGATTGTCAAACTCCTGGTGTTTCTGGTACTGCTTGTCGCAGAGCTCACAGTAGAAGTTGGCCCGTAGCTCCTCCAGGGCTTTTGCTATAGCCTTCTCTTTATCCACAAAATCCTACGAAAATGACATCACGTTGTTTAACTACGCGTAGTACCAATTTGCAGAAACAAAAGCATAAATGCACAAAATTATAAAGCCGCATTTGTTTTTCCCTTTTATGTTTATCAGCTTATGGGTCAGGGGACACTCTCAGATTCGGGGAGATTAGTCGCCCGGCGACAAATCTCCTCTTGTTCAGGGCGACTAATCTCCCCGAACTGCCTCCCACCGCCTAGAATGTAAATCGCCGACGGGATGTCACTCGGATCGCTTCATTTTCCGAAGTCCCCCGAAGTTTCCTCGTGAGGCAGTTCAGGGAGATTAGCCGCCCCAAAGAAGAGGAGATTTGTCGCCGGGCGACTAATCTCCCCAAATCTGAGCGTGTGCCCTGACCCTAACAGTGCTAACAATACCAGGTGTAGTAAGTAAAAAATTGCCTGCAGGCTACAGTGAGTAAAGTGTGTGACAAAGGATCAGGAGAGAGGCTTGCATAAGAATGACTTGGTTGGGTAATTCTAGTTTATCAACCCAAAGATCTCTCCTCCTTAACATGTCGCTCACCCGCAGAGCACACACACACAAGGTATTAGTTGAGTAAGCAAACACTATGATCCTAAGAGGTGATTTTTAAATTCCAACTGCATTCCACATACATCTACTTGTATCAATGATGCATGACTGCAGTGTCACAGTGCGCTATAAACTCATGCTTCCCCCATTTAAAGGAGAAGGAAAGGCTAAAAGTAAGTAAGCTTTATCAGAAAGGTCTGTATAAATACACCAGTAACCCCTCAAAGTAATGCTGCTCTGTCAAAAGAAACACCAGATTTCTTTCCTACTATTGTGAACACATGGGCTTAAACCTCCAGGGCTAGGACTTGAGCATGCTCAGTTTGCTCCTCCTCCCCTCCCTGCTGTAATCTGAGCCCAGAGCTATGAGTGAGCAGGGAGAGACTCAGGCAGGAAGTGATGTCACACCAAGCTAATATGGCAGCTGCTATCCTAAACAAACAGAAAGCTTCTAGAGCTGTTTACTCAGGTATGGTAAAGCATTCTACTGAATAAATATAATGTTATAGCTTGAACTATTGTGGCTAATCTATTGGCAATAAACTGTTTCGTTAGCTTTCCTTGTCCTTTAAGGGCACCCTTTAGCACCTGCATCAGTTTACAATATAAAGTACCTTATATTTCTGTCTTAGTTCTTCTGTGTCTTCTTTCTCCACTTCCAAAACTCTGCGACGTTCTGTGGCATCCTCTGCATAGTCCAGCTTTTGAAGGAAACAAAAAAGTCAAGTGCCCTCCTCTGGCTACACCATACATTACAAGAGAACAACTTTATTAGCGGTCCATCACATGGATGTAAATTTGTCACATATCAGAAGTACTTGAATGGGCTGTAAATTTCTCTCTCTCAACAAGAATAAATGGCCCAGCTATCTCAGAGCTCACTGCTGGCTCAGCTATCTCAGAACTCATTGCCTGGCTATCTCAGAGCTCATTGCCTGGCTATCTCAGAGCTCACTGCTGGCTATCTCAGAGCTCATTGCCTGGCTATCTCAGAGCTCATTGCCTGGCTATCTCAGAGCTCACTGCTGGCTCCGCTATCTCAGAGCTCATTGCTTGGTTATCTCAGAGCTCACTGTTGGCCTGGCTATGTCAGAGCTCACTGCTGGCCCAGCTATCTCAGAGCTCATTGCTTGGTTATCTCAGAGCTCACTGCTGGCCCGGCTATCTCAGAGATCATTGCCTGGCTATCTCAGAGATCACTGCTGGCCCAGCTATCTCAGAGCTCATTGCTTGGTTATCTCAGAGCTCACTGCTGGCCGAGCTATTTCAGAGATCATTGCCTGGCTATCTCAGAGCTCACTGTTGGCCCCGCTATCTCAGAGGTCATTGCTTGGTTATCTCAGAGCTCACTGCTGGCCCGGCTATCTCAGAGCTCATTGTCTGGCTATCTCAGAACTCACTGTTGGCACAGCTATCTCAGGCTATCTCAGAGCTCACTGCTGGCCCGGCTATCTCAGAGCTCATTGCTTGGTTATCTCAGAACTCACTGTTGGCACAGCTATCTCAGAGCTCACTGCTGGCCCGGCTATCTCAGAGCTCACTGCTGGCCCGGCTATCTCAGAGCTCATTGCCTGGCTATCTCAAAACTCATCACCCAACTATCTCAGAGCTGATTACTGCCAGGAAGCTACTTGCATCCACAACTGCAGATACCTAAATGCAGCCCTGTGCAAATTGCAGGCTCTGCTTTACACCAAGCTTTGCTTTTCTAAGGAAGTGCTCCATGTTTTTGCATGCCATGGGCGAGTTATCGGCAACTACAAATTTTTGGGGGCTCGACTGCTATAAAACAATTATGTCTATGGAGATCCGGGGCATGTAGGAAGTTATACGAATCTCTAGGAGGGCCACACAGTCCTCCAGTTGAAAAGCGCTGGTCCGAGGACTGGCAGTTTCTCTTTTAGCCTATTTGGTCAGTAGTGTGAGTAAAAAGCTCCTGTTTTATTAATTCAATTCATTAATCTTTATTGATTAACTTAATTCATTATTAAATTAATTCATTTATCTGATTCCTTGAGGCCATTTTTTGTTATAGGCCTTCGGTACACAGTGTTTTGCCAACTTCGGAAAAACGAAGCGGCCCAAGTGCCATGCCGCATGCGATTCACATTCTAGTCGGCAGGAAGGCTTTGTGGGGAGATTAGTTGCCCGAAGAAGAGGCGAATTGTCACTGGGCGACTAATCTCCCTGAGTAACAACGTGTGCCACCACCCTTACGGTAAGGGCACACAATGAGATTTAATTACGCCCGGCAACTAATCGCCTCTTCTTCTGGGCGACAATCTCCCCAATCTGCTTTCCCGCCGGCTATAATGAGAAATCACCAGCGGGATGGCACTTGCAGCGCTTCGTTTTCCAAAGTCGAGTGACGTTTGGGTGACCACGAAGTCGCCAGGCAACAAAATCTCCCCGAATCTCCTCGTCTGGCCTTACCCTTAGGGTGAAGACACACAGAGAGACTAGTAGCAGCTACTTTTTGTGGCTACAAAATGCCCTGCCAAAGACAGTACTGAGAATCGCCACATGTAGTGTCTTAGCAAAGCCAATTATCACTATTGACTATTTTGTAGCCATGACAAATAGCTAATACTAGTCTCTCTGTGTGTTTTCACCCTTAGGCAAGGGCAAACGCAGGCAGAGAATTCACTGCCCTGTTGCACCTCTTGCCTTTTGAACTGTGGGCGGATTTCGTTGCGAAATGCAAAATGTGGCATTTTGGTGCCGAAATCCACTGCATCTGCCTGCACCGAAGCGGAAATAATACTTCTGGGTGCAGGCAAACCAGGAACAGAAGCGCAGCAGATTCTCCGCCTCTGGAGATCTGCCATTGTCTGGCCCTAGACTTAAAGGACCAGTAACATCAAAAAAAAATTTGTAAATATTCGTTAGAATGCATAAAAAAAAAACCCACATAGACCAATTAAACTTTCAAGTCTTTATTGAGAAATAACTTATAACTGATACTCTGCTTGCGCTCCTCTTCAGAAAGCGATGGGGCAATCCATTGTGCGGCGCTCAATTTCTCCTCCCTGCCTTCCTTATAGGAGAGAGCCAGGGAGGAGAAGTCAAGCGCCGCAAGACGGATCGTCGCAGTGTCGCCTTTTCTGAAGAGGAGCGCAAGCGGAGTTTCGGTAAGATATTTCTTAATAAAGAATTTGCCCTTTGAAAGTTTAATTTGTCTTAGTAGTTTTTTTCTATGTATTCTAACAATTTTTTACATTTTTTTTTGATGTTACTGGTCCTTTAAGCAATTATTATCATAAGAGAGCATTCGTCTTACCTCCATCTCCATGCGTCCCATTCCCATGACATCATATTTGACAACAATTGGGATAGGGTCGGTCCGGCCTAGAAAAGATGAACAGAATCGGGCATTATTTACTGGTCAGATTACCCAAAACAGTTACACAATGGGTTTGGGTGGTTAGAGAATCTTGCCTTGGAGTGCAGAGACCAGAAAGCTACAGTGGATCAAACTCGAGTCTTTCTCACGGCTTACGTCTTTCACGGACCACCCGTCCCACCCACCCACGATTCAGAGGTTGCCATTTCCCAATATCACAGGTCTCCATTCATCATTCATGAACTATAATTTAGTTTAGGCCCTTGAAGCCTGATTATTGAATGAAATGGACAGCACTAGAAGTGGTAAAACACATGTTGTGTGCTGTATGTACCACAAGAACATATAAAACCCAAACACTGCAAATGATTTATGGAGGTAAGTGCGCCCCCCTACAACTGGAGTGCTGAGTAGTTAAATCAAGTCGAAATCGGCAGGATTTAGTGCTGATAGTTACTGCTCCCGGGGGCTAAGCTGATGTGGTCAATGTATGGTCCGTAAGCTGTGAAAAAGGCAAGATGCAAAAAAAGGAGAAAATAAATTGACTTGACTAAATCAAACTAGCAGCAGATTGAATTTTTTTTGTATAGTTTTCTTGCTTCGATGAGTATCCAAAATCCACTCAGAACCAGCCAAAAGCAGGAGATGGGATGGGGAGTATAAATTGGCACAGAGCAGGGAAGCAATTCACTATGGCGATTCTTTGCATTGGAGCAGATACCTTTTTGTAAATGACACCTGTGCTGGCACTGAGTGGATGTAACCAGGGTTTACTTACCTGTGTCAGTTGGTTACCTTAAGTAAAAAGACAGAGGGTTAGAACACGTGGAGCTTTCTCCAGCTGCCTACAGACACGCCTGGATATTATACCATTGGGCTCACACACAAATGCTACAATATTATAAATGGGTATATGCTGCTTTCTTTCACATTTGCAGAGACGGAGAGCCAAGTTCCACCAATACAGAAAATTGAGGTTTGTAAGTGAAAACATGAAAGAATACGTTGTGGCATTTAAGGAGACGGAAAGGCTCTGACAAAAGAAATATTTCTTTCCTTCTATTGTGTACTCATGGGCTTCTGTATCAGACTTCCTGTTTTCATCTTAAACCTCCAGGGCTAGGGCTTGAGCATGCTCAGTTTGCTCCTCTTCCCTCCCTGCTGTAATCTAAGCCCAGAGCTATGAATGAGCAGGGAGAGACTCAGACAGGAAGTGATGTCACATCAAGCTAATATGGCAGCTGCTATCCTAGACAAACAGAGAGCTTCTGGAGCTGTTTACATATGGTACAGCATTTAGCAGAATAAATATAGTGTTATAGCTTGCACTTTTGTGGCTAATATATTGGCAATAAAGCTTCAGTAACTTTCCTTTTCCTTTAAGATGGCCATACATGGCAGATTTAAGCTGCTGATATCTGTCCTTTGGCAGTTTATCTGCCTGTGTATGGGCATTCTGATGGCCTCCCCGATCAATATCTGGCCAATACCTCTCTGCTTGTGGTGGACAAATAAGGGAAAGATCTGCTCGTTTGCTAACCACGCCAAACGTCTTATAGTGTATGGCCACATTAAGAGACTGTAGAGATCAGTTCCAGAAACTGTGTTTCCCTGTTCAAATCCCATATCTATTAAACTGATCTCCAAGGTCCAAGCAGTAGAGATTCAATTCATTAGTTCAATGGTTTAAATAAAGTCGGAATTATCCAAAAACAATTCCAGAAATGTCTTACCCAAAAATAGCGTTTTTTATTTTTACATGTAAACTGCAAATGTGAAGGCAAGTAATATCATATGCTGTCTTCTGTTATTAGCCAAGATATATCAAAGAACCACCCAGGGCTTTTGTGTATTTAATTTGGAGTCTGAGATGATTGGGGTCGTATCCATTAATTACTCACATGGACAAGAACACGAGTCTCTAGCAGATTATGTGTCGGAGCCCAATGGCATAATAAAATAAGCAGAAGAGAAGAAAAGGACCGAATGGGTAAACTGGCTCTAAAGATGGTTGGGGCACTAGCCTTTTTACATGGAAGTAGCAGGTTTTGCTCTCATCTGGACAAGGATACCCCAAATCTAGGTTTTTGGTGAGAGTAGTGGTTAGAAGGCGTTTTGCCTGGGAGAAAGGGTTTATTAAAGGAAATGTCAGGCCACTAATGATTAGGGATACACCGAATCCAGGATTCGGTTCGGGATTCAGCCAGGATTCGACCTTTTTCAGCAGGTTTTGGTTTGGATTCGGCCGAATCCTTCTGCCCGGCTGAACCAAATCCGAATCCTAATTTGCATATGCAAATTAGGGGCAGGGAGGAAAATCACATGACTTATTGTCACAAAACAAGGAAGTAAAAAATGTTTTTCCCCTTCCCACCCCAAATTTACATATGCAATTTAACACATGCTCTATGCCTACAGCTGGACGTTAACCCTTTTGGTCTATAGTTGTACAGGTGGGAATCCATTATCCGAAGACCTGTTATTCAGAAAACATATGCAAATTAGGATTCGGATTCAGTTCGTTATTCGGCCGAATCTTTTGCGAAGGATTCGGGGGTTCGGTGCATCCCTACTAATGATTAGCGATGACAGAATTCTTTACACTACAATTGCAATAGGATTGTGGGCTTAGCAATCAGACATGCGTGATCTCACACCTTCATTAATCCACAATTAGTTAACTAGTCTCAGTTGCGAGCCTGCTTTCCTAAACCTTCTGTCCTTTTCCACTGAACTGGAAGCAGCTTGTGGCCTCCGCTTAATAACCGGTTACTGCAACAATTCTAGTATTTACTGCTTAATGGCAGAGGCCAACGGGGAGTTTTGTCGCCCCGCCGAAAATGCGTCTCCGTTGGAAATCACCTGGGGTAAAACCGATGCAACACTTTGTTCTTCCTTAGTTGCCTCTGCGGGAAACATTCGGGCGACTTCCAATGGAGACGCATGTTTGGGAGATTTGACGCACAGAAATAATTGCGGGCGACAAATCTCCACGTCGTCACTGCCGATAAAAATCCCATTTTGGCTAGGTTAGGATCTCATTGATTTCATGTCGTGTTTATCATCTGAAGGGAGGAAGAGGACAGGTCAGGAGTGGGGAGGGCAGGCTGCGTTTGTTTATGAAAACACCAAATAAAAAAGAAAAAAAAACAAAGGCCCCCTTGACATGTTTCATTGAATGGACGAGGATCAGACACGTGTGCATGGAGAGAGATAGAGGAAGGACGTTCCAAGCAATATATGAACAATACGACAGGACAGACGAGAGGAGGAAGCCTAACATTGTGCACTGATGACAGAACAGAGTCAGTCTGAACAGAAAGTTTCAATTACCGCGGCTAAGTTTACCATCACCACAACAAGTCCACGCGTATTATGCTGTAAAAAAGAAACACGGTTGGTTAGGTAGCAGATCACGTGGTGGAGGGGCTGTTCTGAGCCTAAGCCCCAATCAGGAGGGGGAAGGGAAATTTAGGCAAGTACAGAGGCGGAGTCATGTAAACGTTATTTCTATTCGTAAGGTCAATTGACAATTCTTTTTTAACCAGTGCAGGGCAACACTGCATTATATTTTTATTACTTTAAAACCATTTCATTTTTTTGATGTTACTGTTCCTTTAAACAAACGGGCGTCATTGATTGATCCTGGTTAGAATCCCCAGCTAGAACACAAAGCATTAGCATTGTCATAGAAGTATGGGATCTATTATCCAGAATGCTTTGGGCCTAATTTGAATCACCCTGGCACACGCTCAGATTGGGGGGAGATTAGTCGCCCGGCGACAAATCTCTTCTTTGGGGCAACTAATCTCCCCGAACTGCCTCCTGCCGGCTAGAATGTAAATCGCCGACAGGATAGCACTCAGATCGCTTCGTTTTCCCAAGTTGCCTCACGAGGACACTTCGGGCGACTTCGGAAAACAAAGCGATTCGAGTGCTATAGTGCTAGAACGTAAATCGCTGGCAGGAGGCAGTTCGTGGAGATTGGTTGCCCCGAAGAAGAGGAGATTTGATCTCCCCGAATCTGAGCGTGTGTCTCTGCCCCTTAAATCTACTGAAAAAGCATTTAAACATTAAATAAACCCAATAGGAGTGGTTTACATCCGATAAGGATCAATGATAGACAAAGTACAGTTTTATTATTACAGAGAGAAGGGAAATAAGTATAAAAAAAATGATTTGTCTACGGGAGATGGCCTTCCACTTAACCAGACCTTTCTGGATAACGGATCCCATCCCCGTATTTGTGTTTTTCTCAGTTCTACAATTAAATGGCATCTAACTATTGTAGAATACTACGCTGTTAGAGTGTTCCATAGAGTTGTAAACACTGTATCGTGGGCAGATCCTATCCACTGTTAGGGGTGTATTTATCAAAGAGTGAAGGTAGAGATCTCCACAGTCCTCTAGAGTAAAAAAATTCCGACACTCTCCATTCATTTCTATGGGATGTTGAAAGGCGTATTTATCAGGATGAACTTTTACTTTCACCCATTGATAAATACTTTTTTTTAAAAACCCATAAAAATGAATGGAGAGTGGCGAGGACTGTGGCGATCTCTAACTTCACTCTTTGATAAATATACCGCCCACGAGCGGCCGATCACACACTAGTGGTCGTGTATGTTACAGCAACAGTCTAATTATTATTAGGGATATTCATTGATAATTAATAGCACAAACAGAATGGTAGGAGGTGAAGAGGAGATGTGCTGATGGATTAGGTACTGGCCAACAAGGTGCGTCAACAGATGACCATTTCAATGGTTGGTATCATCCAAGCAGCATACTAGAGATGTGGGGTTTGAGAAAAATTAGACCCGCCCCGAGCCCACCCGCACCGTCCTTCTCCCCTCTATTTATAAACCCATGCCGACCCACCCCGCCAACCACATCAGAAAGGGGGAAGAGCGTACAGGCAGAAGAGCATAAGCTAAACCCACCAGCAAGTGGTGTGCCAAGATAGGCCCGTAACTGCCCAAACCACAGGTATCAGGCCGCTAGTGATGAGCGGGTCGGGATTTCCCCGACCCGCACCCGACCCTAAACCGCCCTTCCTTAGCCTACGTCCGCCTGCATCCAACTTCTGCGTTGCTTTTATAGACCTGCGCTGACCCGCCCCGCCAATGACGTCACAAAAGGGGCGGGGTGGGCAGGCGCAGCATCTATAAAAGACGAACCCGGAAGTCATAAGGCGGCATCTGACGGCCACCCGCGAGGAAGAGTGCGAGGTTGGCCCGAACCCACCTGACCCACGGGTAAACACTGTCCCAGCATGAAGCCTTTGGCACGGCTTCCGACCTCCCTCCTGGATGCAAAACCCCCCTCCAGTCCCCCTGCCCAAGCCATAATCCCCCTCCAGCCCCACCACAACCTCCTTCCACTTGTACCTGCACCGGAGGCCAGAGGGGGTTGCGGCTCGGACAGGGGGGCCGGAGGGGGATTTGCATCCGACGCTGAGAACTAGCCCCCTATTTTTTTTTTTAAAAAAACTTAGACCCCCAGATGGCTGGAACCTTGAATATTTTTAAACAGTCTAGAGCCGCAGTCTGCTAAACCCAGCTCAGAGATTTCACATAAGGGTTATTTATTGAATAAATCAAAAGTATTGTAAACTACCTTGATAAATCAAATTTACTACATTCGGAGAATTACAGAAAAACTTTTCAATTTAAAAAAAAAAAAAACAAAAGCTTGACAAAAATACATTTGCCTTCTTAAAAAAATGTTATTTACAGTAACGCTGGTGATCGACTGTTATCAAGCAATGCTAAAGTGCAAAACATATATCACAGGTGTCTCCACCTTGGACAGGTGAATTTGAATGTTATCAGGATAAAAATGATCTTGGAATTCATTCAAATCCCTGAAGCTGATCCTCTGACACGTTAAAGTCGTATGAGTTCTGGGAGACACAACAGGATTACTAATGGCTCCATTATGGAATCGGATCTACCTGGCAAGTTAACGAAAGTCAATGACAGCAGCAAACGCTCAGGTATCGAGGGACGGTGTCAGATGATTGGCCGAAGGAGCCTTGAGCCATCTTTACCTTGTACCTGCTTACAACTGATGCATAAAGATATAAGGTAGCAGAGCAGCGAAATATCTCAGAATATCACATGGCAAGGGATTCATTACCCATATACCATAAATATACCATAAATATTCTATTCTAGATGAGGCGGCACAAGATAAAGAGTCTGAGAGGAAACACTGGAAAGAGAACCAAACGTGCCCCTATTACAAAATCATCAGCCCCTTTGTAAATAATAATTATATAGGGTTATAAATAAATCCGTGTCTTCCTCGGCTTCAGTAAAAAGCGATGACACATGTATAAAGCTCACGGCTGAAAGGCATTATGGGTAATACTGGGGCGAACAAACTGGATGTCAAATCTCATTGGTTCTTGTCACGCTCTCTAAAACCCGTTATCCAGAAAGCTCCCATAGACTCAAATAATCCACATTTTTAAAAAATATTTCCTTTTTCTGTGTAATAATAAAACAGTCGCTTGTACTTGATCCCAACTAAGATCTAATTAATCCTTATTGGAGGCAAAACCAGCCTATTGGGTTTATTTCATGTTTATATGATTTTCTAGTAGACTTAAGGTATGAAGATCCAAATTACAGAAAGATCTGTTATCCAGAAAACCCCAGGACCCAGGTGTTCTGGATAATAGGTCCCATACCTGTACTTGATCCCAACTAAGATATAATTAATCCTTATTGGAGACAAGACCAGCCTATTGGCTTTATTTAATGTTTACATGATTTTCTAGTACAGGTATGGGACCTGTTAACCAGAATGTTCGGGACCTGGGGTTTTCCGGATACCGGATCGTTTCTGTAATTTGGGTCTTCATGCCTTAAGTCTACTAGAAATTAATTTAAACATTTAATAAACCCAATAGGCTGGTTTTGCATCCAATGAGGATTAATTATATCTTAGTTGGGATCAAGTACAAGCGACTGTTTTATTATTACACAGAAAAAGGAAATCATTTTTAAAAATTTGGGTTATTTGGATAAAATGGAGTCTATGGAAGACAGCCATTCCGTAATTCGGAGCTTTCTGGATAACGGGTTTCCAGATAAGGGATCTTTTACCTGTACAGGTATTGGATCTGTTATCCGGGCACCCGTTATCCAGAAAGCTCAGAATACCGGAAAATCCGTCTCCCATAGACTCCATTTTACCAAATAATCCAAATTTATAAAAATGATTACCTTTTTCTCTGTAATAATAAAACAGTCGCTTGTACTTGATCCCAACTAAGATATAATTAATCCTCATTGGAGGCAAAACCAGCCTATTGGCTTTATTTCATGTTTATATGATTTTCTAGAAGTCTTAAGGTAAGAAGAGCCAAATTATGGAAAGATCTGTTACCTGGAAAACCCTAGGTCCCAAGCATTCTGGATAACAGGTCCCATACCTGTACCATGTACGTGATCCCAACTACATAATTGGTTGCAAAACAATCCTACTGAAAGGCATGAAGATAAAAATTACTGAAAGATCCGTTATCTGGAAAAAGGCAGGCCCAGAGCATTCTGGATAATAGGTCCCATGCCTGTACCCAGTGAGGTGCAACTAAAAATTAACCATCTAGTGCTTCTGTATTACATGAATGAAAGAACAAGGGACCCCCCTCTTACATTCTTGATTGGCCAAGATTTATTAAAAAGGTGGTTCACCTATAAGATGGCTAATTCTATGCAACTTTTTAATTGGTCTTCATCCTTTATAGTTTATTTTAATCATTTCCTTACCAGCTTTCAAATGGGGGTCACTGACCCCATCTAAGCACAAAAGCTCTGTAAGGCTACAAATGTATTGTTATTGCTACTTTTTGTTACTCATCTTTCTATTCAGGCTTCTCCTATTCATATTCCGGTCTCTTATTCAAATCAATGCATGGTTGCTAGGGGAATTTGGTCCCTAGCAACTTGCAAACTGGAGAGCTGCTGAATAAAAAGCTAAATAAGTCAAAAACCACAAATAATAAAAAATGAAAATCAATTGCAAATTGTCTCAGGATATCCCTCTCTACATCATACTTAAGTTTAAATAGCTCTTCTTGTGGCCTACTAGCAATTAATGATATAGTGTGTGAACGCTCTTACTGGCCACACAGGGGGCAACACTAGCCCAGAGCAGAAAGTCCAAGTCAGCAGAAAGGTTTTACAGTGTTTTGGGGATTGCACATGGGGTGAATGAAGGGAAAGGTGTTGGCGTATGGATATTACAGTAACATCCCAGACATATCAGAAGTGACAGAGAATGTATTAAATGCAGCCCTTACCCTGCAGGGTTTTCCCAAGTCCTTGGCCAAGTTTCCAGCCGTGCTTCTGTAGTAGTCTGTGTCCAATGTTATCCTATTGGATGAGGAGTAAAGGAGGGAGAAAAAAAACAAAAACAAAAATATTCCGGTAATAAAATCTTCCCCCCGCCCCTCTTCCTTGCCATCAATTATACACCAGTTTGAATTTTGTGATAGTTGACATTCATGCAGAAAAAGGAGAGAGAGAAAAACAAAAAGTTTGCTATAATAATAATATTAATAATAATACTAATAATAAAGAAAAGAGACTACTAGTGGACAGTGAGATACAACTGTGCTCCCTGGAACACAGGAGATAGAACTTGGATTTGTTTATTTTTGATAGAAAGCGTGCAACTATTGTTTTACCAACTAGTAGTAAATCCATGTGCAGAGACGTGTGTTTACGGTAAACTCAAAGCTATCCGTCACCTAAAGCATAAATGAGGTGCCGTCCCACTGAGGACCAAAGAGAGCGACTGGCAGGGATTTGGCAAGAGAATTCAGGTGGATCTATAGGGTCTGTACCCGCCAGTTGCACTTGTTACTAACTGTCAGCTCAATGTATTAAACATAGGATTATTTCCCACAACTGCCATTTCATTCTCTTTAGTTCTGCGTGGGCTGGCACGATTCAATTCAAAGGTCATTTGCTTTTGCTTTTTTTTGTTTTTTTAATAGGACCAATTGCTGCAGAAGAAGAAGCAAGGCCAAGGCAGATACTTGATTGGCTTCTGACAGCCTTTCTTGATTTATGTTGCTTTTCGACTTACACACAACTAAAAGCATGCAACGAAATGTTGTTATTATTAGATATTTTTCTTTTTAAAGAAACCATTGGTGTTAGTGTTCCAGAACAAAAGTAATCATGAAAGAGAGGGGAGAGGAAGAGCGCGGTCTTGTAGGATGGGGCTATGGGACTGAGTGATGATTTACTGCATAGCCTCGAATGCAAAGGGATAACACAGGCCAGGACGGAGTTAACAGCCACGGCATGTTTAAATGCAAGGACAAAGCAAAACAGAAACAGAGGCGCAGGGGGAAATGAGGGGTCACAGCAGAATGTCTTCTCTCCATGTAACATGGAATAACAGCAATTGTATGTGTTTCCAATATTTTAATATTTGTTTTCTTTATATACAATCCCAGTCCCTGGTAGCGATTTACCTTGTAACCACCCATACACCCATACACCCATACAGCCATACAAGCAGCTCACAGGGACAATGACGTTAATCTCCCGCGGGATTAGAAGAATCTGATGAAGATACGCCCCTTTATTTATAGGGCAGCTTGTGGTGACACTTATACGGGCAGTGTTTAAATGAGGAACTCCTCCACAGGGAGAGGTGAGGGGAGGAGAGGGGCGAGGAGTGGGAGGAGAAGGAATGGGGGGAGGAGTGAGGGGAGGAGTGAGGGGAGGAGAGGGGGGAGGGGAGGGGCGAGGAGTGGGAGGAGAAGGAATGGGGGGAGGAGTGAGGGGAGCAGAGGGGGGAGGAGAGGGGCGAGGAGTGGGAGGAGAAGGAGTGGGGGGAGGAGAGGGTGAGGAGTGGGAGGAGAAGGAATGGAGGGAGGAGTGAGGGGAGGAGAGGGGCGAGGAGTGGGAGGAGAAGTGGGGGAGGAGTGAGGGGAGGAGAGGGGCGAGGAGTGGGAGGAGGAGTGGGAGGAGAAGGAGTGGGAGGAGGAGGAGTGGGGGGAGGAGAGGGGCGAGGAGTGGGAGTGTGAGGAAGAGTAGGGGGAGGAGAGGGGGAAGGAGGAGGTGGAGGAGTGAGGGGGGGAGGAGTGGGAGTGTGAGAAATATTGGGGGGGAGAGAGAGGGAAGGAGTCAGGCGAGAAGGAGTGGGGAGAGGAAGAGGAGTTGGGGGAAGAGTGGGAGTGTGATGAAGAGTAAGGGGAGGAGGAGAGAGGAAAGGAGTGGGAGGAGGAGGAGTGGGGGGAGGAGTGGGAATGGGAAGAAGAGTAGGGGGAGGAGGAGAGGGGGAAGGAGTGGGAGGAGGGGGTGGAGGAGTGGAAGTGTGAGGAAGAGTAGGGGGAGGAGTGGTAGTGTGAGGAAGAGTTGAGGGAGAGGGGGAAGGAGTGGGGGGAGGAGTGGGAGTGTGAGGAAGAGTAGGGGGAGGAGGAGTGGGAGAAGTGGGGGGGGAGGAGTGGGAGTGTGAAAGATTGGGGGGAGAGGGGGAAGGAGTGGGACGAGAAGGAGTGGGAGGAAGAGGAGTTAGGGGAAGAGTGGGAGTGTGAGAAAGAGTAGGAGAGTGGGAAGGAGTGGGAGGAGGAGGTGGAGGAGTGTGGGGAGGAGTGGGAGTGTGAGAAAGGTTGGGGGGAGAGGGGGAAGGAGTGGGAGTGGGGCAAGAAGGAGTGGGAGGAAGCGGAGCTGGGGAAAGAGTGGGAGTGTGAGGAAGAGTAGGGGGAGGAGGAGAGGGGGAAGGAGTGGGAGGAGGAGGTGGAGGAGCTATGGGGTGGAACAGCACAGGGAACATGACTTGTTCTGCAATACAATATATACAATGGGTCACTGCAAATTACAGGGATGTTAAAGGAATTGTTCCGTTTAAAAACTGGGTAAATAAATAGTCTGTGCAAAATAAAAATGTATCTAAAATAGTTAGTTAGGCAAAAATGTAATGTATAAAGGCTGGAGTGACTGGATGTGTAACATAATAGCCAGAACACTACTTCCTGCTTTTCAGCTCTCTTGCTTTCCACTGATTGGTTACCAGATAGTAACCAATCAGTGAAGCATAGTGGAGGGACAGGCAATATTTGATTGACAGCTGAGATTTTGTGTTTACAACAGCTATGAATGTTTTAATAAAAAAAAGAATTTGGATTTTATATTTAATTTGAGAAGGACTTTTATTACACAGCTTTTTATATCTGGGTGACAGGTGCACTTTAAGACCTTTTCCTGATTTTCATTATTACCATATCAGACCTTTTTTGGCTGATTTTCTCCTCCCTACTGTGCTTCGCTACTACAGCGGAAGATAGACGGCTACAATTTTTTAACTGGGTCTAAATTGCACTGAATTGTGGAGGCAAATGACAGTCAGATGACGGGAGAGGAGGCACTCTGCTGGATAAAGTAAGGGAACGGTTACTATGAGAGTTCTACACAAAAGAGGTTAAAAGACAGACAAAATGGGGGAAGCATTGCTAGTTTCCAAAAGAGAATACAAGTGGAGTGGAAATACGAACCTGGCTTTAAAAACAGGGCTGTCAAAGGAACAATTAAATGTAACACAGTAAGAAACACAGATTTGTCTTTTTGATGTTTGCATTGTCATCAATCCACTGCTTACAAGTGACGGCTTTTTATTGAGAGGCGACAGCAGGGAGATGGTAAAGGAAAACAAAAGAAATAAAAGAGAGATACACGAGGGCTGGATGATGCACAACAGGACTGGGTATAAAAGATGAAGAAGGAAGAATTGAAAAAGAAAGAAAAAGTGTTATAGTGGGAGAGAGCAGTGGAAGCACTGGTCAGGGGTCAGCTTCACTTACACAACCAGTCAAGAGCCCGGTTCTACATATATTCCCTAATCATCATCATCATCCCGCCCTCCCTTTACTCCAATGACTCAGACACTTCTGTGTATAATGGTGAAAGAAGGATGGGAAAAGCTGCGGGACATGGTGAAGGTGACCGGCGGGGTCGGCGACTCCAGGTTCCAAACACTGGAAGACGACATTAAATAATGAAGCGTATGCTGGAATATCAGAATATGGTTAATGGTCATAGGTAGGCTTTGGCGAATTTGATACGTTTGGTTAAAATTTTCCTGCCGGCGAAATGACGCCAACGCCCGTTAAAGTCTATGGGCGTCATTTCCACGGCAAAACAAGGCGAAACAATTCACCTATTCCTAGTCACAGGGGCTTTAAAGGTACAGGGGTACCAAGCAAAATAAAAAGAGGGGATTACGGAGGGATGGAGACAATAAATGCTTCAAGCACAGACATAGGCGAGAGGGGGGGGGAGAGTACTTTACATTTTTCGAAATTACCCATACATGCCAGATATTGGTCCTCAATTCAGACAAGTACAGAATAGCGTCTTTTATGTAAATGAGCTTAGTACAGGTATGGGATCCGTTATCCAAAAAGCTCTGAATTACGGAAAGAAAAATGTAAATGATTTTGTGTAATAATAAAACAGTCACTTGTACTTGATCCCAACTAAGATATAATTAATCCTTATTGGAAGCAAAACCAGCCTATTGGGTTTATTTCATGTTTATATGATTTTCTAGTAGACTTAAGGTATGAAGATCCAAATTACATAAAAATCCATAATCCGGAAAACCCGAGGTCCCAAGCATTCTGGATAACAGATCCCATACCTGTACCTTGTACTTGATACAAACTATATAATTGTTTGCAAAACAATCCTACTGAAATTATTTTTGAGTAGACAAAGTATAAGTTCCTGATCCAGAAAACCCCAGGTCCCCAGCATTCTGGATAACAGGTCCTGTACCTGTATTAAAAGCATACTTTGTTAGATCAAATATATGGAAGCATTGCAGGTAGGCTGCAAAACTGAGTATACGTCTAAAGGGATATGGGTAATATAGAATATTGGTAGAGGTATGGGATCCTTTACCCAGAATGCTCGAGATGGGAGGTTTCCGGATAAGGGGTCTTTCTGTAATTTGGATCTTCATGTTTTAAGACTACTAAAAACTCAGGTAAACTTTAATTCAACCCAATAGGCTGGTTTTGCTTCCAATAAGGATTAATTATATCTTAGTTGGGATCAAGTACAAGCGACTGTTTTATTATTACACAGAAAAAGGAAATCATCTCTAAAAATTGTGATTCTTTAAATAAAAATTGAGTCTATGGGAGATTGCTTTTCTGTGATTTGGAGCTTTCTGGATAATTGGTTTCCACATAACGGATCCCATACCTGTACAGAATATATATCAGGAATTCTTGGGGGTTTCCGGATAACAGATCTTTCTGTAATTTGGATCTTCATACCTTAAGTCTACTAGAAAATCATATAAATATTAAATAAACCCAATAGGCTGGTTTTGTTTTCAATAAGGATTAATTATATCTTAGTTGGGATCAATTGGGGCGCCACTGGGAAATACAGGTATGGGACCTGGGGTTTTTCCGGATAACGGATCTTTCTGTAATTTGGATCTTCATACCTTAAATCTACTAGAAAATCATATAAACATGAAATAAACCCAATAGGCTAGTTTTGCCTCTAATAAGGATTAATTATATCTTAGATGGAATCAAGTACAGGTAAGGGACCTGCTATCCAGAATGCTCTAGACCTGGGGTTTCTGGATAATGGATCTTTCCATAATTTGGATCTTCATACCTTAGGTCTACTAGAAAATCATGTAAACATTAAATAAAGCTAATAGGCTGGTTTTGCCTCCAATAAGGATTAATTATATCTTAGTTGGGATCAGGTACAGGTATGGGACCTGTTATCCAGAATGCTTGGAACGTGGCATTTTCCAGATAACCGATCTTTACATAATTTGGATCTTTATACCTTAAGAGAAAATCATGTAAACATGAAATAAAGCCAATAGGCTGGTTTTGCTTCCAATAAGGATTAATTATATCTTAGTTGGGATCAAGTACAAGTGACTGTTTTATTATTACCGAGAGAAAAAAGGAAATCATTTTTAAAATTTTGGATTATTTGATTATAATGGAGTTGATGGGAGACACCCTTTTAGTAATTCGGAGCTTTCTGGATGACGGGTTTCCAGATCCCACACCAGTAGCAGTAAATGAAGAAGCAGAAAGAAACCTAAATGGCCTGGGGAAGAGGAGATTTGGCAGATGGAGTGTGGGATGAAAGGAGAAATGCAGACCCTACGGCTGTCCCTTGCCCGCAGCTCTTGATTGGCTGTTAAGTTCTGCTGAGGGTGATCTGTAACAAGAGCCGGAAGCTCACTGTGGGATTCTCATGCAAATCTCAGGACACAGAGAGAGATTCCCAGCTGCTGAAAACCCAAATCCTGCAGCTTACTACTACTACTACTACTACTACTACAAGTTGTCACCAGCCGGAGCAGAGAGGAAGCAGCACAACTAGTCCGAGCAGCACCAGTACGAATCTCTCCAACGACTTGCCCCGCCCCTGACTCACAACATTGCCACAAATGAGTGCGGGGTACGGCAGTCTGAGAGTCCACAGATCCCGCCAGCTACAAAAATTCTCATCCCTTCCCGTTTAATATTCATTATTTTGTTTTCTGAAGGCCCCAGGCAAAGGGAGGCTCCTTTCCACTGCCGTCCAATAAAAAGAAATAAAATCAATGTAATGAGCTACTATGCCATTGGGTTATCCCAAAGCTACTCCAGGTTTGCAATGTGATTGTTTCACTGTTAAAAGGGACAATAAAGTTAAAATATGTTGCTCTTATTGTAAAGCATCTGACGGATGAGCCATACATGAATATTTATTCTCAGTGAGCACCGGATGAAGCATCTCCTTGTCACACGTCTGATACCAACTTACCTAACCCTGAAACTGTAACAGCCAAATATCTGAACTTAAACTTCCCCTATAAAGTACAAGAAATATTTCTGTTCCTTTTTCTCACATTCAGTCTCTGCTCTGTTAAAGGGACCGTATAACCCTCCATTCAGTGGTGGAACTACCGGGGGTGCAGAGGGTGCAAGCGGGCCAGGGCCCACGTCCCCTCCGGGTCCCCCGGCAGCTTGCGCGCCGCTGAAAGGCGTCCCACACCAGGGCCTGCCCCCCTCTAGTTACGTTACTGCCCCCGTTCAACATGAATAAAGTTGAAGGTGAATTGAAGCTACTCCATGTTTGGTCCTTGCTAGGCAGGTAATAAAGATTACTAGCACAACTCCCCCCCACCTCTTTCCTTTACTGTGAATGTTTTGGTTTGTAGATTTGCAGAAACCCATTATGATGGGACATTATCTGTGCTCTGTAATTTAATTAGCTACCTGGTAAGGGTTATATACACCAATTTTTCACCATTTTTTAAAACAATAGGCAATAAGTGAGTTCAGCACAAGCCTGAACAAGAGGGTAAACTGCCCCTTAAAGGAAAAGGAAAGGCTAAAATTGAGTTTTATCAGAAAGGTCTATATAAATACACCAGTAAAACCCCCAAAGTAATGCTGCTCTGAGTCCTCTGTCAAAAGAAACACCACAATTCTTTCCTTCTATTGTGTACTCATGGGCTTCTGTATCAGACTAACTGTTTTCAGCTTAAACCTCCAGGGCTAGGGCTTGAGCATGCTCAGTTTGCTCCTCTCTCCCTCTCTGCTGTAATCTGAGCCCAGAGCTATGAGTGAGCAGGGAGAGACTCAGGCAGGAAGTGATGTCACATCAACATTGAATATGTTTACATTTAATTTTTGGGTATCAATCGACTATATATTTTTTCATTAGGTTTTAGCCCCATAAAGAAGGGGAGCGGCAGGGGAGGCCTGTGATGTGGAGGCATCTAATTTGCTCATTAGAGATCGATATCTGTTTCTAAAAAAAACCCTCTATTGCTAGCCTACTGATAGCCCCTTTTCCAACCATGCTCATGAAATAGTTATTAGTTTGCAGGCTTCCCAGCAATATATGAATGCTTTTATATATATATTAAAGATGCACCGAATCCATGATTCGGCCACGATTCAGTCAAATCCTTCTGCCCAGCCGAACCAAATCCTAATTTGCATAAGAAAATTAGGTGCGGGGAGGGAAATCACATGACTTTTTGTCACAAAACAAGGTAGTAAAACATTTTCCCCCATCCCTAATTTGCATATGCAAATTAGGATTCGGATTCGGTATGGGATTTGGCCAGGATTCAGTCTTTTTCAGCAGGATAGGGCTGAATCCTTCTGCCTGGCAGAACCGAATCCGAATTTGCATATGCAAATTAGGTGCGGGGAGGGAAATCACGTGACTTTTTGTCACAAAACAAGGAAGTCAAAAATGGTTTCCCCGTCGTGAATTTGCATATGCAAATTAGGATTCGGATTTGGGATTTGGCCAGGATTCAGCCTTTTTCAGCAGGATTCGGGCCAAATCCTTCTGCCTGGCAGAACTGAATCCGAATTTGCATATGCAAATTAGGTGCAGGGAGGGAAATCACGTGACTTTTTGTTACAAAACAAGGAAGTAAAAAATGTTTTCCCCATTCCTAATTTGCACATGCAAATTAGGATTTGGATTCGCTATGGGATTTGGCCAGGATTCAGCCTTTTTCAGCAGGATTCGGCTGAATCCTTCTGCCTGGCAGAACCGAATCCGAATTTGCATATGCAAATTAGGTGTGGGGAGGGAAATAACGTGACTTTTTGTCACAAAACAAGGAAGTAAAAAATGTTTTCCCCATCCCTAATTTGCATATGCAAATTAGGATTTAGTTCTGTATTCGCCCGAATCTTTCGCAAAGGATTTGGGGGTTCGGCTGAATCCAAAATAGCGGATTCGTGGCATCCCTAATATATATAGACATCCACTGTGCTTTCCTATAAGAACAACTGTATTTCAGTGTTACTGTCCCTTCATTTTTGTTTGGATTCACCAATACGTAACAGGCAGAGGGACAAGTGGCTCCCCAGGGTGGAACGCTTATAATTAATGACCCCCTTTCTAACAGTTTATTTAACGATTTTAAAAAAAAAAACAAAGCCATAGCTGGGATCTGCAGACTCATGGAGGAGGGTGGCCATAGCCTAAGACCCTGCTCTTCCGCAGGTATTGCTGCAGAGGCCTCTACCACCCCTGATGTCTGCAGTTATCCCCCGCGGCACCTTTGTCTCACTGTCACATTCCTGGGGCACTGGCACTTGGAATGGCACTAGCATTTCCCTGTTATACGTAGGACTGCTATACACATTCACAGGTAACAGCTACATATCTGTACAGGTGTGTGCAGTGCAAGACTGCAATATAGAATGCAATGGCTCCACTGCTGAAAATTCTTGCACACAAAAGCCATTGATGTTGCCTCAAACATGGGCCTTTTATAAAGCCTATTTGGGTGAGAAGCAGGATTTCTAGAACGCTATAAAACAACTGATTTTGGCCAATAAAGTTTAAGCTCTTCCCAAAAGAGCCATGGAATATATATATATATATATATATATATATATATATATATATATATATATATATATATATATATATATATTTATTTATCTAAAATGAAGCCCACCTCAATTTTTGCAGATGCATCTGGAGCCTGTTACTATAATGAATGTATCTCCACTGGATTGGCCAGTCTCGTAACTGATGACTTAAATGAGAACTAAAGCCTAACTAAAGAAGTAGGTAGAAATGTTGTACATTATGTTTCGGGCTTCTGTACCAGCCCAAGGCAACCACAGCCCTTTAGCAGTAAAGATCTGTGTCTCAAAGATGCCCCAGTAGCTCCCCATCTTCTTTTCTGCTGATTCACTGCACATGCTCTGTGCTGCTGTCACTTACTGAGCTTAGGGAGCCACTCACAATATACAGTACACATAGAATAGAAATGTCACAATATAAGGCTGATTAGTAATTAATACACATAATTACTACATGGCAGCACAGAAACCAGTGCAATTAGCATCAGAATAGAATAATCAGCAAACCTGTAGCATCAGCTTATATTACAGCCAGGGAAGCTCATTTTCTGCTGGATAATTAGTGACGAGCCCTAAGCTTAGCTTCTCAACAGCCAATCAGAGCCCACTGAGCATGTGAGTGTCACAGACACTTTCCAAGATGGTGACCCCCTGTGACAAGTTTGAAGTCCTGGATCATTGCTGCTATTGACAAGCTCAAACTTTAGCCTCCTGCAATAGGTCCAGTATATAAAATATGCCATTTTTAGCCATATTCATTTTTAGGGTTTAGTTCTCCTTTAAAACTGAAGCCAACGATATTTGGCTATTATAAAGCAGCTGCGGGCAGTGGTGTTGTTCCTCTGCAGCATTACCTTGAGCAAATATTAGCTAGCAACATGCCAGCACATAGCAGGGGGGAATATACTATATATATATACCACACAGAAATATACTCAGTGCTCACTGGACCAGTACAAAAAGGAATAGGGAAGGGGGGAAACAGGACAGTCGTAGAATATTAATCCCCTTCCCTGCCAGAGACACCGGCAATACATTGTATTACAGGCTCCTCTAAGTAGAGTAAGGGTTTGAATATTAAAAAAAGAGGAAAATGTATGTATAAATAAATATATATATATATATATATATATATAAAAGATATAAAACAAGGAATTAAAAAATAAAAAAGGCAGAGCGTGCAATACAAACCAGGTCATGAGCAGCTTAGCTAATATTGGGATCAACTGCTGTGGAAGAGAAAGGCCAGATAGGGCCAAAGTTGTGTAAAGTTCTGTATACCATCTATACACAGACACACACACACACAAACACAGACCTACTCTTTCCCCAGTGTTGCACATTGATCTTTAGTTGGTTCATACAGAGTTCTGGCAATTCCAATGGGATCTGCACTTGCTCCCAAATTTAAATGCACATGCATCAACTATTTTGTTTCTTAAAGGGGAACTATTTCGAAAATGAACATTTAATATAAGCTTCCTCATACTGAAATAAGAAACTTTCTAAATACAATCCATTAAATATTCTGCATTGTTTCTGAAATAATCAAGTTTTATGTTCATTATCCCTCTCTCAGCATCTGTTTCAGTTGGGTGTCAGATATTAATTGACAGTTAGATCCAATATATCTTATTAGGGATGCACCAAATCCACTTTTTTGGATTCGGCCGAACCCCTGAACCCTCTGCGAAAGATTCGGCCGAATACCGAACCGAATCCGAACCTTAATATGCATATGCAAATTAGGGGTGGGAAGGGGAAAACATTTTTTACTTCCTTGTTTTGTGACAAAAAGTCACGTGATTTCCCTCCCCACCCCTAATTTACATATGCAAATGCAGATTCGGTTCGGCCAGGCAGAAGGATTCGGCCGAATCCGAATCCTGCTGAAAAAGGCCGAATCCCGAACCGAATCCTGGATTTGGTGCATCCCTATATCTTATAGGGGGGCTCCCTTTCCTAGCAGATGTATTAGAGCTCACTCAAATAACTGATTCCAGTACAAACAAAATGTAACAAAATAACTGCCTTTTGCACAAATTCTGCATGTAGAGAGACATGATGTCTGGTGAGTTTAATAGAGTGACCTCTAATACATCTTCTAGGCAAAAGGAGCCCCCCTATAAGATATAGTGGATCATTCATCTGACACCCAACTGTTGCATGAAGAGAGAATGAATAGAAACTGATGCTGAGAGAGGGATAGTGAAGATAAACTTGATTATTTCAGAAACAAGGCAGAATTTTTAATGGATTATATTTAGAAAGTTTCTTATTCCAGTATGAGGAAGCATTTCGCAATAGTTCCCCTTTAAAAAAAATAAATACAATTCTTTATATGAAACTGTAGGAATATCCACAATTTCCAATGAACCTCTCATGAGAGATGTGGTGTGTTCCACAGCTAAAGTTCAATGTGCAGAAGTAAGAAAGGTGGATCTCCAAACAGACAGAACCACCTAAAGGCTAAAAGGACTCCATGACGGCTACTAAATCATCATCATTTATTTATATAGCGCTGTCAAGATACGCAGTGCTTTACTAAATATCTAATCCCCTCCACCAAACTTGCGGATACCTCATGAGTATTTCCAAGATACACTTGGCCTTAACCAGTTTGCACACCATACAAAAAAACACCACTGACTGATCTGGGGTGGGGGTCCTACGGGTGGGGGTCCTACGGCTTCTAAAACCTAACCAGTTCGGGGGCAAATGAAAGAGTAATACAGAAATATAAAGAACTGTCCCAAAATGCATCGTCTTACCGATTCAATGGGCTTGTCCAGGGACGCTTGTTCAATCTCCAGGTGTCCATCTTCATACTGGTCAAAATGGTTACCCTGAAAGGGAAGCACATCAACAGTAAGACGGGTGAAAATTCGACTTATTGAGAATAAAGAGAAGTACAACCCCAAAGTGCCTCTATGTCCCCTCAAATATATATATATATATATAGTTCGTCGTGAAGCCGGCACTCTCGACACATAGTTTCAAATGCCTTGGTGCAGTATCAAATATTTAAATCTCTAATGCACAAGTAAGATCCGCACTCACAGGAATTATAGAAATAATGAAAAATTTATTGCAAGGGTCTAACGTTTCGGCCTCCTCCGAGGCCTTATTCAAAAACTTTGAAAAAGGCCTCGGAGGAGGCCGAAACGTTAGACTCTTGCAATAAATTTTTCATTATTTCTATGAAGGTGGCCATAGACTCAAAGATCCGCTCGTTTGGTGACATCGCCAAACGAGGGGATCTTTCCCCGATATGCCACTAAACGGCATGGCTATATCGGGGGTAATTCTAATCGGATCGAATTATGATGCGCCAAGGGGCTCCGACGGGTCGGTCGGTTAAAAATCCAACCTTCCCGATCCATATCGTGGCCAGATATCGATCGGGAAGACCCGTCGGAAGCCCCCATACACGGGCAGATAAGCTGTCAAATTGGTCCAAACAACCGATATCGGCAGCTTTATCTGCCAGTGTATGGCCACCTTAAGTCCTGTGAGTGCGGATCTTACTTGTGCATAAGATATATATATATATATATATAATACACAAAAGCCATGAATATCTTGTAAATTATATCCTTATAAACAGTGAGTTCTGATGTCATCAGTTATAAACGGTGAGTTCTGATGTCATTTCTGTCACATGACTCACTTAAATTTGTGTATTATAATAAATAAAGTTCCCCAGTTGTAAAATATGAGGATATTAGAAGTTACCTCGGAGTTCCATGACCTGTATAAAAACACTCGGCCTTCGGTCTGGTGTTTTTATATGGTCATGAAACTCCTCCGTAACTTATAATATCCTTATAATTTACAAGAGGGGGTACTTTATTCACTATATAACTTTTCAAATGGTCTTCATTATTAATTATTTGCCTTTTTTCTGACTCTTTCCAGCTTTCAAATGGGGGGGGGTCAGTGACTCCATCTAAAAAGTAAATGCTTAGCAAGGCTATAAATGTATAGTTATTGCTACTCTTTATTAATCGTCTTTCTAATCAGGCCTCTCCTATTTACGTATATTCCAGTCTCCTACTGAAATCAATGCATGGTTGATAGGGTCATTTGTAGGGATATCCCGAAACCACTATTTTGGATTCGGCTGAACCCCCATCCTTCGCAAAAGATTCGGCCGAATACCGAAACGAATTTGCATATGCAACTAAGGGGTGGGAAGGGGAAAACATTTTTTAATTCCTTGCTTTGTGACAATTTGCCTCAACACTCCTAATTTGCATATGCAAATTAGGATTCGCCCTGAATCTTTAGCAAAGGATTCAGGGGTTCAGCCCACTCTTTCCAACGGGGTTCGGCATATGCATACTGTATTAGGGGTGGGAAGGGGAAAACACTTTTTACTTCCTTGTTTTGTGATAAAAAGTCATTTCCCTCCTAGCCTCTAATTTGCATATGCAAATTAGGATTCACATTCGGTTCGGCCCTGGGCAGAAGGATTGGGCCGGATCCTTCTGAAAAGGCCGAATCCTGAACTGAATCCTGGATTCGGTGCATTCCTAGTAATTTGGACCCTAGCAACCAGATGGCTGAAATTGCAAACTGGAGAGCTGCTGAATAAAAAGCTAAATAACTCAAAAACCACAAATAATAAAAAATTATTATTTTTTTATTAACAAAAGGCACATAGTCTCAGAATATCCCTCTCTACATCATACTGACAGTTAATTTAAAGGTGAACAGCCCCTTTAAGCTCTACTGAACAGGCCCCTCTTAACCTCCTGTATCAATCATTTCATGTGTCTGTATGTTCAACGTATACGTCCATTTACTGTACAGAGACGCAGAATACAAAGCCCTAAATTATTGGTGTTAATACTAAACTCTAGGCTCATGCACATAAAGGGTAACAAGGTGTTTTTGTCTGGAAATCAAAAGCCTCCATTGGACTAATGTCAAGGGAACATGGAGAAAGCTTTCACGACATCCAATAATAGCACTTCACTCCCCAAACTGTAATCTTCTCAATTTAGACACAGTGACACATTTCTTCTTCAGATACTCTGCTATAAATATATATATATATAACCAAGGGTTACAGCTGTGAGAAGTTCAATTGAGAAGCACTCGTTCCATTGGAATTTCTAAAGTGTGAGACCATAAGGAATGTAATGAGAGGGCTGTAGCAATGTGATAAGAAGTGAGATTTCGGCATATCTACTGTATATATATTTATTTATTGAGGTCAGAACATCAGAACTTTGCTGTTTCCACTGTAAGACCTGTGACTTGCGGATTCCTTGATCTCTTGATGAACTGTACCCAGAAGTATTTATCATGTATACACGTTCCGGAAAATTTATATATATATATATAATACACAAAAGCCATGAATATCTTGTAAATGATATCCTTATAAACGGTGAGTTCTGATGTCATCAGTTATAAACGGTGAGTTCTGATGTCATTTCTGTCACATGACTCACTGAAACTTGTGTATTATAATAAATAAAGTACCCCCAGTTGCAAAATATGAGGATATTAGAAGTTACCTCGGAGTTCCATGACCTTCGGCCTCGTGTTTTTATATGGTCATGAAACTCCTCGGTAACTTATAATATCCTTATATTTTACAAGAGGGGGTACTTTATTCACTATATATTTTTTTTCTTTTTTAATGGGTCCCCCAACAAAATAACCAAAATCACTATATCCATTTCTTTTGTTTCTTTAAACCTCACACAAAATCAATGTAGAAAACGCCTAAATCTACCCCCACAGCATGTTATTGAAAGGGGTTGTTCACCTTTAAATAAATTTTTAGTATGATGTAGTGATATTCTGAGACAATTTGCAATTGGTTTTTATTATTGGCTTTCGCGTTATTTAGTTTTTTATTCAGCAGATCTCCAGTTTGTCATTTCAGCAGTCTTAGCACCCTAGCAGCCATGCATAGATTTGAATAAGAGACAGTAATATGAATAGGAGAGGCCTGAATAGAAAGATGGGCCCACCAGAGCTGCAACATCAGGGGCCCGCACCCCCACTTCCTAGAGTCCTGCAGCGGGTCGGGTACCTGCGGGTTACCCCGCAAAAAAAGTGGATGGAACGAGGGGAGAATTTTCAGGTGCGGGTATAGATGTGGGTCTGCGGGTCTCAACTAAATTTCTTATCTTATGTAATATGGTCTTACAAAGAGTGTTTATGTCCCGCCCACTTTTGATGACGTCACTTCCGGTTTGCAGCAACATCACTTCCTGTTTGATGGTGGTGGGCGGGTTGCAGATAAGGCAGTTGAGGGTCCAGGTTGGGTAGCGGATCAAAGTGGGTAAATATGCGAGTTGTGGTTCGGGTCGTGGGCTGCGGGTTCGGGATCTTAGAAATTAGTCCCACGCAGGACTCTACCACCTCCAGCTCTTTACACCCATCCCCCCCTGCAACCCCCCTCCAGCCCTTTACCCCACAGTCCAACCCTGGGACCAAGGCTCATAGCGTGTCCCCATCAATTATGAAACATTTGCTCAAACATAAGACCTGGCAGAGCTTTTGAAGAAGCTTTTGCATTCGGTAATGAAACTTAAAGGTGTTTGGGGATTGGCCTTTGACTCTGTATTGCTAATCCATTAAATCTATATTTACTAGCTTTGCACTTTATCATGATGTGCTTGTGTGAACCTGGATACACAACGACAATGTGCCAAACTTACTGAATTACACCCACTTATTACTGTTTGCTTTTTTAAAATGTGCCAATTATGGTTGATATCACGTCTCATTATTAAAGGAACAGTTCAGTATAAAAATAAAAACTGGGTAAATAGACAGGCTGTGCAAAATAAAAAAATGTATCTTATATAGTTAGTTAGCCAAATATGTAATGTATAAAGGCTGGAGTGACTGGATGTGTAACAGAATAGCCAGAACACTACTTCCTGCTTTTAATCTCTCTAAGTTAGTCAGTGACTATAAGGGGGGCCACATGGGACATAACTGTTCAGTGACTTTGCAAATGATCCTCAGCATTCAGCTCAGATTCAAAAGCAACAGTCATGGCCCATGTGCCCCCCCTCAACTCACTGATTGGTTACTGCCTGGTAACCAATCAGTGGAAAGCAAGAGAGCTGAAAAGCAGGAAGTAGTGTTCTGGCTATTATGTTAGACATCCACTCACTCCAGCCTTTATACATTACATTTTTGCCTAACTAACTATATTAGATTCTTCTTTTTTTTTTTTGCACAGCCTATTTATTTACCCAGTTTTTATTTTTATACTGAACAATTCATTTAAGCTTCACCCTTCCCTATGGTTTCTTTTCGTTTCTCCTAATGGGGTTGTACTACTGCAGTGACTAAAGCAAACTGTCCGTTATGGGCACTCATTTGTTCTTGCGCTGAAAGATAAAAGTATGACTAAATTCAGACTTCTGTTTAACAGACGTAAGAAAAGTGGCGTAACTACCAGGGGTGCAGGAGGTGTGATGGCACCTGGGCCCGCACCCTCTTGGGGCCCACCAGAGCCACGATAATGGATATCGTGGGTGGTTGGGCAGGGGGAGATTTTACAGCGCACGCGATTCATAGGGGGGAGGGCCCGACAGGGGGGCCCAGGTGCTCATCCTATACCAGGGCCTGCCGGTGAGTAGTTACGCCACTGTGTAAGAAAAAACCCTGTATGCAAACACATGGAAAAACAAATGTATGGAATAGTGCTGTAGATTTAATACAAATTAAATAGAAAATAGAGAGAGAGAGTATTTATTCCAGAGTCAGAAGTCTTGTACATTCATATGTGAGCAGATAATAAGAGTATGAAGAGAGCTGGGATGATTTATGAGCTTGCTGTTGCTGCAGTGCAGGGATCCACTGGGATCTGCAATATCTATTTGTGGACAGAGATGCACCCAGGACACACAAGGCAATTTCATGACTGCTGGGGGATCACACATGTCTGCTTTAAACACCCCATAACTAAGTATGATAACAACGCACAGCTATACTGTAGCAATTAAAAGATATAGCAACAGCCCGTTACCAGTTAAGATTCAATATGCATATTTAAATGGGAACACACCAATCAGGGGAGTGTTTTGGACAGCCAATCAGAAAGCTTAGTTTGTCCAAGGGAAACAAAGTACATACTGTATGGGTTTTACCTGACTGGTGTGTTCCCATTTAAATATCACTGGTTGCACAGAATATCCCTAGCCTAAGATTAACTAAATGTATCAATTTGGATCAGTTTACAAAGCTGCTTCCGAAGGTAAAAAATGACACTTTAAAATTCAATATTAAAAAAGGTCACACTTAGAAAATAGAAAGTCATTGGAAAAAGTCGTTATTTCTGGTGTTTGAAGGTTAACCACCCATTTAATCACTTAGAATTCCTTCTCCTCCATTAACCAATCACTTAGAATTCCTTCTCCTCCTCTAACCCACTCTGCCCCCCCCATGAATTTACTTTGGCTGTTGGCTCATGAGCATGCTCAGTTCTTCCCAGCTCAGATTACTAAACACATCCTCATTAAACAGCCAATGATTAGATAGCATTGCTGGTTCCCATAGAAACTCTAGCGGTCTGATCCTATTATTTTTCTCCTAACCACCTCTCCTGAGCTCAGCTTAAAGGACCAGTAACATGAAAAAAAAATGTGTTTGTACAGAATGAAAAAAAACCCACCCTTTTCTGAAGAGGAGTGCAAGCGGAGTATTGGTAAGTTATTTCTTAATAAAGACTTTGTGAATTTAAAGTTAAATGTATCTTGGTGTTTTTTTTCGTTATGTACAAACAAACTTTTTTTAATAATGTTTATGTTACTGGTCCTTTAACCATTACAGTTCTCAACCCCAGCAGAACTTTTATCAAAGTATTGTGTCTGTGTAAAGCTGCATTGTGCATTGCATGAACTTTACAGCATACATGTCTTAATATCACGGATGATGTGTCAGAGGGAAAATGGCCGTCGGGTGAAAGCTGCTATTTGTTTTCGGAAAATGTGATGGCGCTGGCAAACAGAGTGGGTATATGCGGTACAAATGATGTGGCTTGGTGGGAAAAATATGTCCAATTTATATAAATGGTAGGAAAATGTAGGCTTTACATGTCCTTTAACAAGGAAGAGAATTGCAGAAGTGTACAAAGCATTGTGGGAATAGAAGGCTTGGGTGGAGGAGACTGCTTGCGTGAATTTATGATTCCCCATCCAAAATACAGACACCCCCTAAATGCATATTCAATAAAGCAGTGTCCTCCTTCTGTCAGAGTTTTCATCTACCTACAGCTTTGGCCCCAGATTAACAAACGTCCCTCTACATCTCCTCCTTTTCCTCCAAAACACAGGGGGGAGAGCAGCCAATCATAGACGTCCTTTGTACATGCACTCGTATTACTCTTGTTTTCAGTAACTATTTACTGGCCCTTAAATCCGACAGCAGCAGAACATCCGCCGCCTGCTTTATAATTGGCCCCAAGTGTGTTACAATCTACAAACGTGACGCAAGGATAAACATAATTCCTCCCGGAAACATCGTGTTTGGTCAAGTGCCTGGCGCTTTAGACAGATAATCCTTCACCATACTGACCATTAGTCTCATGTCCTAAGAAAAACAACTATAGTTTATATAAACCAGCTGCTGTGTAGCCATGGGGGCAGCCATTCAAGCACAGGATACACAGTAGATAACAGATAAGTACTACTATAGCTTATATAAACAAGCTGCTGTGTAGCCATGGGGGCAGACATTCAAGCACAGGATACACAGTAGATAACAGATAAGTACTACTATAGTTTATATAAACAAGCTGCTGTGTAGCCATGGGGGCAGCCATTCAAACACCGGATACACAGTAGATAACAGATAAGTACTACTATAGTTTATATAAACAAGCTGCTGTGTAGCCATGGGGGCAGCCATTCAAACACCGGATACACAGTAGATAACAGATAAGTACTACTATAGTTTATATAAACAAGCTGCTGTGTAGCCATGGGGGCAGCCATTCAAACACCGGATACACAGTAGATAACAGATAAGTACTACTATAGTTTATATAAACAAGCTGCTGTGTAACTGGGACTTTAATAAAAATGAGTTTTACAAGTGCAGAGCAACAGTACATTATATTTACATTACTTTAGGATACTTTCATGTGTTGGTGTTACTGTTCCTTTAACAAAGAGAGAGGCATGATGTGCAAAGTAAATGCAAACTCCTAACGTGGCCAGGCATTCTATCCCAGGCATTCTATCCCAGGCATTCTATCCCAGGCATTCTATCCCAGGCATTCTATCCCAGGCATTCTATCCCAGGCCTCCGTTATAGGGAGCAATAGAGGGTGATTCAATTGCCAATTTGGCAAAAAAAAAAACAACAATATTTAGCAGATGCATCCTCATGTATGAGCCACGAATAAGCTAAGAGCATTGCTTGACGTTGTTTAAATCTGGAATTCAGACACATACAGAGCAGGTGTAAAGAGCAGAGCCAGATGGAGCTGTAAGGAGAGGAGCTATTCCATCACTAAAGTATATCAGTTAGGCACATTTTTATTAAAGTCCCAGTTTCAATACAGAATCTTATCTAAGATCCAGCACAGAGATCAGTACATTACATACAATCTGAACAACAGGCAAACTAATTGCTCCATTCCTGCGGATACAAAGTAGAGCCCAGGCACACGGCAATTACTGGGGAATGGGACAAGAGCTGACGGCTCACTGCACCCTCTTCAAATAGCAACAAGGGAACGGCTCCTAAATGAAACACATGGGACACTCCAGGAAACAAGTGAAAGTCGGGTGGCCCGGTATTACGTGACAACCCACTTTGTGCAAAAAAAAACCAAGATTTTAGAAAATTCCAATATAGTTTTAAGGCACCGACTGTTTTACATTTAAACCAGTGGTTTTGTTTATAGGGCCAGTAGTAGTGACAATAGATGCAGCTGGTAAGACTCACTTTCTAAGCAAGGGCAGGTTTAAAGGGAAATTGTCATGGGAAAACATTTTTTTTTTTTTTTTCAAAATGCATCAGTAAATAGAACTGCTCCTGCAGAGTTCTGAACTGAAATCCATTTCTCAAAAGAGCCAACAGATTTTTTAATATTTCATTTTGAAATCTGACATGGGGCTGGACATATTGTCAGTTTCCCAGCTGCCCCCAGTCATGTGACTTGTGCACTGATAAACTTCAGTCACTCTTTACTGCTGTACTGCAAGTTAGAGTGATATCATCCCCCCCCCAGTCTAACAACAGAACAATGGGAAGGTAACCAGATAGCAGCTCCCTAACACAAGATAACAGCTGCCTGGTAGATCTAAGAACAACACTCAATAGTAAAATCCAGGTCCCACTGAGACACATTCAGTTACATTGAGTAAGAGAAACAACAGCCTGCCAGAAAGCAGTTCCATCCTAAAGTGCTGGCTCTTTCTGAAAGCACATGACCAGGCACAATGACCTGAGATGCACCTACACACCAATATTACAACTAAAAAAAAAAATAGATACTTCTTGGTTCAGGAATGAAATTTTACATTTTAGATTGAATTGATTGCAGTGTCAGCAGTGTAATGTAGAAATAAAAATGACACCTTAAAAGAAGCAATTGGGCACAATTGTAATGAGGCAAGAAATAAAACACCTCCCATAGTGACCTGCGGAGATACAGGCCACATGACTGGGGGCAGCTGGGAAATTGACAAAATGTCTAGCCCCATGTCAGATTTCAAAATTGAATATAAAAAAATCTGTTTGCTCTTTTGAGAAATGGATTTCAGTGCAGAATTCTGCTGGAGCAGCACTATTAACTGATTCATTTGGAAAACGATTTTTTTTCCC